>NC_137189.1:51467820-51517951 GCF_960531495.2 Zeus faber | reverse complement strand
GGAAGAAAATACTAAAATGTGCAAAAGTCAACCGGAGCGCAGGGGGCGGCACCACAATCGCCTCTTAGCTGTAGTCTAGTGTCTCCGCTGTTGAGAATAGGTTGTTGTTGGGTTAGCATAGCCATCTTATCAAATTTAGTTTCAGGATTATTTTTATTAAGACCGATTAACCTGGAGAAATCCTCAGTTTTGGCTAATGAGAGGGAACGTTTGTAGTTCAGCAAACTGTGGCCCCATGACTGACAGAACACTTCCAGCTTAGATGCAGCCGTTCATGCTCCAGTTTCCTACAGGATTTCTTCTGTGCTCGGGTCTCATCTGTAAACCAAGGTGTTGGTTTCTTCACACGTGATGTTATTCTTAGTGGTGCCCCTGTATCTAGAGCATGACGGATGGCCACATTCAATTTGTTTGTGAGGTTATTAATGGGACCTTCGTAAAATGGAAAGGAGCCAACAGCTGTGGGCAGTTGTTCAGAAAGCGCAGTAGTAGTAAAAGGCACTGATGTGACAGCTGCTGTAGCTCTGGTTTTATGACATGGTTCTCAGACATAGTGGAGGTATCAATGCCCGGGTCAGTACATGGTCGATAGTGTTACCTTTATGGGTCGGTTCATGGATTAGCTGCGTTAAGCCAAATGCATCAGTTATTGTCTGGAACACCATGATGGAAATATTTGGAAACGTTCACGTTTAAATTGATGGTTTATAAAGTTCAAGTTCAGAGTGTACTTTATTGTCAATCGTACCATGCAACACGTAATTACACAGAGGATCAAAATTGCATTTCCCCATACCCTCCAAAATGTGCAAGTAATAGACTAAGGATAGTCTTAATGTTCTCAAGAAGTCAAATGAGGTATGTTATTAAGGTAATAAGGTGCAGTACAAAGCTAGCAGCAAGAGGATACATATGTATACCAAGGGGATACATGGGGATACATGATGTGTTGTAAAAATGAAGATATTGTGCAGTCAGTTGGTCTATGTGGGTGTCGTGTTCATGTGGTGTTTGGTGAGTTTAGTAGTCTGATGGCCTTTGGAAAAAAGCTGCTCCTGAATCTGGTGGTATTGCACCGCATGCTGCGGTACCGCTTGCCAGAAGGTAGGAGGTGAACAGTTTGTGTGCTGGGTGGGTGTGGTCCTTGATGATATTAGTGGCTCTCTTGCGGCAGCGAGACGGGTACAGGTCCTGGATGGATGGTTGTGCTGTTTTGGTGATCTTCTCTGCTGTCCTCACCACTCTTTGTAGGGCTTTCTGGTCAGCAGCAGAGCAGCTGCCATACCAGACTGAGAGGTTGCTGGTGAGAATGCTCTCACTGTTGAAGGTGGTGAGGGCACAGGGGGGAGGTCAGCTCTCCTCATCCGGCGAAGGAAGTAGAGGCGTTGCTGTGCCTTCTTTACTAGGGAGGTGGTGTTGATTGACCATGTCAGGTCTTCTGTGATGTGCACCCCCAGGAACTTGGTGCTCTTCACAGACTCCACTGCACTGCCATTGATGGTGAGTGGGATGTGTGGTGTGTGTTTCTTTCTGAAGTCCACAGTTATTTATTTTGTCTTGTTTGCATTGAGATTAGAGTAAATTATTGTTGTCACACCAGTTTATGAGTTGATGTACCTCCTCTCTGTAGGCTGAGTCGTTGTCGTCACTGAGGCCCACAACTGTTGTGTCATCTGCAAACTTAATGAAGTGGTTCGAGTTGTATCTGGCACAACAGTCATGCATTGCCAGTGTGAACAGCAGAGGAGACAACACACATCCTTGGGATGCTCCAGTGTTCACAGTGATGGTCTCTGAGGAGTTTTTGCCAACTCTTACTGTGTCTGGTCTATCAGTAAGGAGGTCCAGTAGCCAGTTGCAGAGTGGGGTGCTGATGCCTATTTCGCTGAGTTTATTTACCAGGTGTTGGGGGATGACTGTGTTGAAGGCGGAACTGAAGTCAATGAACAGTATCCGCACGTAACTGTTTTTGTTTTCCAGATGAGCCAGACATAGGTGGAGTGCTGTTGCTATGGCATCATCAGTGGAGCGATTGTGACGGTATGCAAACTGGAATGGATCAAGTGTAGTGGGGAGACTGGATGTTATGTGGGCCTGGACCAATCTTTCAAGGCACTCCATCATGATGGGCGTGAGTGCTATGGGTCGGTAGTCGTTCAGTGTTGAGGCTGGGGATTTCTTGGGTAGCGGTATGATGGTGGTGGCTTTGAAGCATGCTGGTATGATGGCTTGGCTCAGAGAGGTGTTGTAGATATCCGTGAGAACATCTGTAAGTTGGTCAGCACAGTCTCTGAGCACACACCCCGGTATGTTGTCAGGACCTGCAGCTTTTCTGGGGTTCACCTTGAGTAGGGTCTTCCGCACATCAGCAGGGTCCAGGTGAAGTGTTACATTGTCCGGGCAGGTCCGGGCTTTTGTTGGTGTGGTGGTGTTGTTTTCCTCAAACCGGCTGAAGAATGTGTTAAGTGTGTTGAGGAAGTCTGTGTTGTCCTCGCACGGTGGGGGTGTTGGCCTGTAACCGGTGACTGACTGGATGCCTTGCCACAGGCGACTGGGGTCTTTTGTGTCTGTGAAGTGTGATTGGATTTTCTGTCCATAGGCACGCTTGGCTGTTCTCACGCCTCGGTTCAAGTTGGCCCTTGCAGCTCTGAGGGCGTCCTTGTCCCCGGACTTGAAGGCAGCGTTCCGTGCCCTCAGGAGTGCACGTAGCTTCCTGGTGAACCAGGGTTTGTCATTGGCTCTTCTAGTGATGTTTTTGACGACGGTCACATCGTCCATGCATTTGTGTATATAGCCTGTCACAGACTCAGTATATTCCGTTAGGTTGACATGATGGTTGGTAGTGGCAGCCTCCCTAAAAACAGGCCAAACTGTGCATTCAAAAGTATTGGAGAGCTGAGGTTGCTCCTTCTGGCCATGCTCTGATCTGCTTCACAGATGGCTTACTCCTGGTTAGAAGTGGTTTGTAAGATGGCATTAGCATAACAGAGAGATGGTCCGAGTTCCCCAGGTGGGGATGGGGAACAGCTCTGAATGCCTGTTTAATGTTGGTGGATACCTGGTCAAGAATGTTCTCTTCCCTGGTCGCAAAGTTCACATGTTTGTGGTAATGTGGAAGTACTGTCTTCAATTTGGCCTGATTGAAATCACCAGCGATTATATAGACAGAGTCTGGATTCGAGTTCTGCATTGAGCTCACAGATTGATACAGTGTAGACAGTGCATCCTTAGTTATCGCACCTGGTGGAATGTAAACAGCTATGATGTAGATGGCTGTGAATTCTCTGGGCATGTAGAATGGTCGGCATTTAACTGTTAGAAATTCTATATCCGGAGAACAGTGACTTAAGACAATTTTGGCGTGAGTGCACCAGTTGTTATTGATGAAAATACATACACCACCTCCCCGAGATTTTCCGCTGAGAGCATGGCTCCTGTCCGCCCGGAACGTTGTGAGTCCTTCCACTTGAACGGCGTTGTCCGGAACGTTCTGATTAAGCCACATCTCAGTGAGGATGATGGTGCTGCAGTCTCTCACCTTACTTTGCGTGGTTAGATCCAATCTGAGGTAGTCAATTTTGTTTTCCAGCGAGCAAACGTTGGATAGCAGGATAGAGGGAAGTGCAGGTCTGTAAGGGTTGGCTTTTAGCCTGGCGCTGATGCCCGCTCGAGTTCCGCACTTGCTGGGTCCAGCTCACCGTTTACGATGCTTGCTAGGTCTCGCAGACTGATTGGCCGGCTCCGGTGTCGGCCAGTGGTGGGAAGGGAGTCCACTACCTTGCTGACCCCTGGGTCTTGCCACTGTAGAATGCCTAGCTACTCGAGTTCTTCGGGTTCCAAAGCCAGCGTAACTCCAGAAAGATGTTTTGAAATGTTGGAGTTTCGTAGTCCGAGTAATGAGCTTCTGTTGTAGACTTTTTTCGTACACGACTGTGACGGTACAGCCAACACATTTAACATAAAATGCATATCGCTATCGTGACGGGTTTTAAAATATTTCCTGTGTATAAATACTTCCCCAAATCCCCAAATTTATCAACATCGAGGTCATCACCGTTTGACTTTACTATCTGCCTACTCTGAAGCCGCCGTTTAATGGACGCTTTGACTCTTTTATGGACCTTATTAAATTGAGTTTAGACAGTCTAAAGCCTCGTTTCAGTAGCAAATATTCTAATGAGATTTTAGTGATCACATAATTAGTGAAAAATATCCAATAAAAATGTGAAAGTTGAATGTCAGCATTTACTGTAGTGAACCTGTGAACAGCCAACGCCGTTTGGTACTTTATAGACTTATTTGACTAATCTCATATCTAAATGAATCATATAGATTTATCAACTGACTTTTAATGGCAAATACCTTAAAACCCCAACGTCCTTCCAGATGTGACCTTCCCATTTCTGTGTTCGGTGTTTGTGCAGAGCACATGAAGGTTAGTTCATGGTTTAATGATTACACACAATTCTGCCGTTTGCAGTCTGAGAGTAATAATTTAAGACCACTAATTCAAGAGAAATAATTTGTTGAGGAATAATCATAATTCTTCAATATCTAAATTGATGACCCAAAAATATTTTATATACTTATTTGTTATTAAATGTATTTTGCTTATTTAATTTTTTATTGTTACTATTTGATTGCCTTCTATTAATGGAAAGCACTTTGAGTTGCATATTGTGTATTAAAGCTGCTAAACAAATAAAGGTTTTTGTTGTTGTTTTTATTATTATTAATAACAATAGAGAGCTAACAATAGAGATGTGGGCGTTTCAGCCCACATCTCTATTGTTTTTATTCAGATTTTTATTATTATTTTCCTTGGAATTTTTCGGACTAAAAGTGTCTGGCCCACAACAACCGCCAAACCCACGGACATGGTTGAGGTCTCGTTAGATCCGGGACGTCTCAGACATTTTGTGTTTCAGGTTTAATGTATATTGATCTACATTTGGAGCAGGACTTGTGAAAAACGGTTGAAAACGTACAGGGAGTTGCAGAACATTTAGCATCGTCAATAGCCAAGGTTCTAAAACTTGTGGTCGGGTGGTGGAGCGAGATGAGTTTGTGGAGTAAGAAGCTTTGTGACATCATCCAATGTGACACCATCATACTTGTGCAGGTTGTGGCTTCGGGGGGACATTGGCAGCGTGCGAGGTGCGTGGTATCAGTCTGCAGTAGTTGCTTGGGGCACAGACAACCTGACTTAACACCCTGGTTTTCCTCTCATATTTCATCCCCTTTGTTTTGACCTTTTTGTGCGGTGCAGGTGCAGGTGTGGTGTTGTGTTCCTCCTTATTTTGCGGTATTCGAGCCAGTTGTAACATCGAGACTGCAGGAGCTGATGCTGTGTCCCAGGGAAAATCGGAAAATAAAATTCTAACTTGTTTAAAGACGGGCGCCAGCACAAACGGATCCTGCGTTCCATGGGAACTCGAAAATGTGTAATTGGTGTCGATGCAAAGTGATGGTGTGTTTAACGGGAACTCGGAAAACTCAAATTCACATCTAACATGACTGACATAGGCCCCTGCAGCTATATTTATTATTATGATTTATGACGGTGATTTGTAATATTCTCCTCGTAATTTTTTGGGCCAAAACTGTCGAACAAAACAACCACAGAAGCTTCGAACACCTTGATGTCTGGTTAGATCCAGGACGTCGCAAATACCTCGTAGTTCAAGTTTCATCCAAAGTGATGCACATACGGAGCTGACAAATGACAATGACAAATTTTGACCCACATAGCTGGAGCTCTGATGTCACTGACACGTCAAGGTTCAGTCACAGAACTTGTAGACATGGTTGAGGTCACCATGGAATCAGAACATTTCACAAGTGTTGTCGTCCACGTTTGATTTACATTTGTTTTAGGAAATACTGCTAAACCTTTGAAAATTCACCGGAAATTGAAGAACCTTGGCCTCACATTGAGAACACAGTCACTTTGTGACGTCATCAACCAACGTTAATAAAGTAATGTAAATTCACCGTTCGTCTCTGAGTGATCGTAAAAATCCCAAAATTGTAACTCATGGTACATTGCACAGAATCTGGAGAACTGTTATCCATAGCTAACACCGCCAAACTGGTCCCTGTGTATTGAAGCCTGAAGCTCCATTTTATTATTATTAGAATTATTATTATTATTATTTATTATTATTATTATCCAAACAGTCATTATTATTCTCTAACGGTGATATCTTTTGAAAATGAAATAACAGTGACCTTTAACTACTGATCATTTTGCTGGGGACCCCCTGGAACCTCTGAAAGGGCCCCTGGGGGCCCCGGACCCTTAAGTTGAGCACCACCGCTCCGGTTCATTTTTCGGCTCTGCTGCAGCTTGTTTCCACAGCTGAGGAGCTTCCCACACGCTCATTCACACGTCTCTTCCAGCCACATCTGCTGCTTCCCACCCTGTCATCAGGATGCAGGAGAGGTGACGACGACAATGATGATGTCAGAGCTGGTGGCCTGGCTCCGCCCACCAGATAAGGATGTACCATCATCGTCCCTGCGTTGCCTGGCAACAGCAGCTTCAGTGACCCTCTTCTGTGCATTGTCAGCGGGGGTGTTTTTACCATTCTGTCCTCTGGCCTGAGAACCATCACATCAGACCAGAACCAAGCAGAACCAAACCAGAACCAAGCAGAACCAAGCAGAGCAGAACCAAGCAGAACAGAACCAAGCAGAACCAAGCAGACCTGGTGTTTGTTTAGAAGGAGGGGTGATTTTCTGTATGAATTGTCCTTTGAAACGTTCGTCTGATGGAGGACAATTGAGAGGTGGAGTGGGTGGAGCGCTGGGTCTGCCAGGGGTATTTAACTACACTCAGTGGGCCTGCCTGGGGTATTTAAATACACTCAGTGGGCCTGCCAGGGGTATTTAAATACAAAACGCTGCGGCCAGGGGGTGGTTGACACGTCACACAGATTACCTTTAAAAACGTATTGTTGTTATGAAATCTACACAGGGGAGAGTAGGAACAGGAAATGACTCATAGCTGTATGGAAATGACCTGTTATTGTCAGGATTTATGATGTACTAAAGATTTACGTGAATATGAATGATGCCTTTATGGTTCTTCATGTGGGATTATTTGTATTGATTTAGCAATTAATATAGCACACATTTAGCACCTTCTAATCTTAAGCTATAGAGGAAAGGCCCTCATTTGTATTTATTGATGGTAATATTATGAATTTATTCATATATAATACAGAAGAAATATGATTTGCCTCATTTGGTGCGTAAACATTTCCCACATCCCAGTGAGGAGGGTTGTGGTTGCTGTTGTCAAGCAGCCTCGTCAGCGTCCTTGGTTACGACCTCTAATGGAGCTGATCTGCTGCTTTAGACGCACGGGGAACCTGGGCTCCACACAGGTTGGGCTGCACATTTCCTGCTTTTCTAAAGGAGGCACTTTACAGGAAACGTTTTTTCCATGTTTTTGCGTCGTGTGTGTGCTCCTCTGTCGCTGGTGGCGGGGTCCGCCTTTCCTGCACCAACGCAAACATCCAGTGGCTCCAAGGTTCCTCCTCGCAGCCAACCCTTCAAACCAGGCATTTTAAGGAGCTTTACCAGCGTGACTTTCCACTAAGTCTCACGCAGCTTGTTCTGAATCCTGCTGATTCCGCTGCTGGGAAGCTGCTCTGCTGCACAAAACACAAACCACGATTGTTTTACTGTGGGAAGCGCCCGGGGGGGGGGCCCGGGGGGGGCTCGGCAGGGCTCGGCAGGTCAGAGGAACCACGTTACACAACAACCAGGGTTTTGTGATGAAGAGACGGGGCTGAGCTCTGTGGCTCTAGGTATGTGAAGTCAGCGTTCAGAGAGAAGGTGTAGCTTTTTAAAACAGAGCTGAGTCACCACTGACATCACTTCCTTCTGTCTCAACGTCTCTGATGTCTGACCTTCACCCCAAAACTTCCTGTGGCATTTTCCAGAAACTAAGTTAAAATGTGTAAATATCCATCTTAAATGTCATATTTTAAGACTGAACATCTTCCAATTAAAGCGTCGGCTCTGAGGGCGCTCCACAAAGCCTTGACGGCTCATACGCACCGCGGGGGGCCGACCCTCGCTGGGCCCAGGTGGTCCAGGTGGTCCAGGTGGTCCAGGTGGATCGTTTGCCGTAACCACCTGACCCTCGGCTGC
This sequence comes from Zeus faber, assembly GCF_960531495.2. Classification (NCBI taxonomy): domain Eukaryota; kingdom Metazoa; phylum Chordata; class Actinopteri; order Zeiformes; family Zeidae; genus Zeus; species Zeus faber. Next base: position 51,509,788 of record NC_137189.1, on the reverse strand, counting down.
TTTGATCAAACCGGATCAGTGCGACCACACGGACGGGCGGCTGGCCCGTCCGTGTGGTCGCACGGACGTGATCGCCGGCCCCCCCCCCCCAGGGTTTATGGCAGAAAAACAACCTGTCAGAGGATTATAATGTTAGAGCCGGAGAACATGTGACCCTCCTGGATCCATCCCATGCCGGATCCCCGTGTGAGTGTCATGACAACGCACTTGCACCGTTGGTGTTTAAACCTCATTGGGTCACAAATCATTTGCTTGCAGCGTGATTAGGCTCCTGTCCTTGGGATTATCACCTTCCAGACCATAGATAACATGTTACTCATTGCCTTTGAAGATCCACAGATCAGTAACGAGCCCTGAGCTTGGGAGGGCAGCAGTCCACTGCTCCCTGCTTACCATGGTCCAAACACCACTCGCTGTTTAACTAATGACAAAATGAATTAAGTCCACAACCTCCTCTTTCAACCGGTAGAACAAACGCCGGAGGACTGGACACGTTGACGACACGGTTTGAAGCCTCGAGTTTGGCTCCACACTCGGCTTCAACCTTTGTTCAAACGAAACGGAAAGTTTAATTTTTAAATGTTCCACAATGGGACCAGCAGGGCTGGCCGGGGCTTCCTGTACGTGCAGCGTATGTGGGGATTTACACGTCTTTTAACCTTAATATCCTCTTTATGGAACAATTATCTTCTAAATCTTAGACTCCTGTTAGAAGAAGCAAACTCAGAGGTTTAGACACTAAAGTCTTTCAATGATCATTTTATTCCATTGACTTCCATTCAGTCTGATGTTTTCTGCAGCAGCACCTAGTGGCCAGCAGCAGAACTACAGTTCAAGACCTCAGCACTGACCGTGTCGGCTGTGGTGTGGACCGTCATATTATGGTACTGTAGGAGAAAGTACAGTACTGTAGGTGAAAATAAAATACTGTAAGAGAACGTATAGTACTGTAGGAGAAAGTATAGTCGGTGGAACTCCTGGATGATTTAGTAACGAACACAGTCACATTAAGTGGAATAAATAACAACCGGGGAGCTCCAGGTTGTTCTTTTTAAAAGATTTTAGTTCTATTCTGCAGTAATGTCCAGCACTTTGTGTTTGGAGTTGAATTTCCACATTTCACTGACGAAGTGGGCGGCGGTCAGCCAACAACTGGCTGCCTGGAAACATCCAGATCAATGACCCACAACCTGATTCTGATCACTGTGTGTGTGTGTGTGTGTGTGTGTGTGTGTGTGTGTGTGTGTGTGTGTGTGTGTGTGTGTGTGTGTGTGTGTGTGTGTGTGTGTGTGTGTGTGTGTGTGTGTGTGTGTGTGTGTTGTGTTCTGTCCACGTGTGTTCACACGATGGAAACTCTGACCTGTAAATTGTGTAATTAAGGACATTGGCATCGAATTTGGTTGTGAACCCTTGTTTTATAAAGGTCTGGACACGCTGTGTGTGTGTGTGTGTGTGTGTGTGTGTGTGTGTACCTTGGAACCTCTGTGATGTCACTATTTAAAGGCCAGCAGTGTGTCCCGGTCACTCATTTAGGCTGAGGAGCAGGAGGCAGACGCTGGATCTTCAGCCGCTTTGATGGAACCACAGTGTTTACACTTTAAAGACTTGATTTAAAATCAAACAGCGTATTTAATCTGACCAGCTGCGGCATGTGTGGGAGGAGCGCTGTGTGGCCGGCTGGGATCTGGATTTTGCAGCGTGTTTCAAGAGGTATTTTCTTTTCATCTCAAATGATCTGGATTCATAATAATTCTGTTGTGACTGAAACCAAATATTTTATTCCCACTGACCCCAGCGACGGCCACGGTGCAGTGCAGGGTGCTACACACAACACACTGGGAGACCGTGGGAACCAATCAGAGCGGCCTTCTCAGCCTGTCAGTTTATACACACACTCACACACACACACACACACACACACCTAAATTTGGGTTAACCATAATTAGTTTGCTGATAGACGATCTTAATAATTATTAAATTGTTTTATTAAGAAATATTTCTGGACCACATATATCAGGTTTTCAGAGGCAGAGATGTAAATATCACTGGATATGAATGAAAACTTATTTTTATCTTTTATTAAATAAGATTCATCTACTATCCTAACTCATCGTCTCAATATATTTAAATGACTTTCATGCACACCAAGGTAATTACAAACCATGTGTATTTAATTGATTATCCTGCTCATACTCACAGGAGTAGAAACACAACAGCATAACTAAGTATTTAAGTATTATTCATTTTTAAGTCTTCAATTAGTACAGAATAACCTCAAACTGTCGACCCGTCGTTAGTTGTGGTTTCATTCCTTACACGAGGGTTAGAGATAACACAAGGGAATTCGATTTTCTGTTTTTTCATCGATGTCTCCACACATCAAGCGATGCGTCTGTTGTTTTGGGTTTTTATGAATCGTAACACGTTTACAATTTCTGAGCAATCTTTGCGCACAGGCCACTGTGATGACGGCGCCAGAAATCTCTTTAAAGCCACGGCCAAATTTGGGGAAAGTCTTAAAGTCTTCAAATAAAGATTTTTTTTTCTTGAAAGAGGATCAATTATGCTCCTTTCCAACAAGTTCATATCGTCGTTCAAGTTCCCAAACGGGCTTTTCACTTTGTGCTGAAAATACCACTGGGATGATGCATTCAAGCCTGGAGCAAGCACCACACGCTCCACACCCTCCCGTTCCAAAGGTGCTTCCTTGTGGCAGGAGCCGCCCCCCTGAGGCCCCGGGTTCTGTCAGCTAATGAGGTTTGAGCACGGCTTCTGTCAGCGAATGGGGTTTGAGCACAGCTTCTGTCAGCCAATGGGATTTGAAGAAGAAGAAACAGTCTTTATTTATCACACAACACACCACACTATAACACACGCTTGCACACACACACACATGCACATGCTTTTTGATGGTGGCCGGTGAAATGGCTCCTCTGCTTTTGACCCATCCTGGCTTGTCCTTCCTCTGGGGGCACAGCCAGGAGCAGTGGGCAGCGTACGTGGACGCGCCCGGGGACCAGGTGATAAGTGTCCATCGCTGGTCAGACCGTGATGGGTGCATGTTTTTGGTGGGGGTCCTTACTGACGTGAGGTGGAGGTGGAAAGGCCTCATTTTACAGCTTTGTTTAGTGTTTTTATTGGTTTGAAAACCTTCATCATGCGTCGCAGCACAGTCTATCAACCCTATAGTTTTAAAAAGAAATACACTGCAGGTAAAAAGACGCGAGAACAAAAGACGTTCGAACCACGAACCACGAACCAGAACTTCCCAGCGGGGTCGCGGCTGCGCGTCCCAGCGGGACATGTGAAGTTTTGGGCGTGTCCAGAACGTGTGACGTTTTGGGCGTGTCCAGAAGATGTGATGTTTTGGGGCATGTCCAGAAGATGTGACTTTTGGGCATGTCCAGAAGATGTGACGTTTTGGGCGTGTCCAGGAGATGTGACGTTTTGGGCGTGTCCAGTAGATGTGACGTTTTGGGCATGTCCAGAAGATGTGACGTTTTGGGCGTGTCCAGAAGATGTGACGTTTTGGGCGCGTCCAGGAGATGTGACGTTTTGGGCGCGTCCAGAAGATGTGACGTTTTGGGCGCGTCCAGACGATGTGACGTTTTGGGCGCGTCCAGGAGATGTGACGTTTTGGGCGTGTCCAGACGACTTGACGTTTTGGGCGTGTCCAGGAGATGTGACGTTTTGGGCGCGTCCAGAAGATGTGACGTTTTGGGCGTGTCCAGAAGATGTGACGTTTTGGGCGCGTCCAGACGATGTGACGTTTTGGGCGCGTCCGGACGATGTGACGTTTTGGGCGCGTCCGGACGATTTGACATTTTGGGCGTGTCCGGAAGATGTGACGTTTTGGGCGTGTCCGGAAGATGTGACGTTTTGGGCGTGTCCACAAGATGTGACGTTTTGGGCGCGTCCAGACGATTTGACGTTTTGGGCGTGTCCAGACGATTTGACGTTTTGGGCGTGTCCAGAAGATGTGACGTTTTGGGCGCGTCCAGAAGATGTGACGTTTTGGGCGTGTCTGGAAGATGTGACGTTTTGGGCGTGTCCACAAGATGTGACGTTTTGGGCGCGTCCAGACGATTTGACGTTTTGGGCGTGTCCAGGAGATGTTACGTTTTGGGCGTGTCCAGGAGATGTGACGTTTTGGGCAGGTCCAGAAGATGTGACGTTCTGGGAGTGTCCGGAACGTGTGACGTTTTGGGCGTGTCCAGAAGATGTGACGTTTTGGGCGTGTCCGGAAGATGTGACATTTTGGGCGTGTCCACAAGATGTGACGTTTTGGGCGCGTCCAGACGATTTGACGTTTTGGGCGTGTCCAGGAGATGTGACGTTTTGGGCAGGTCCAGGAGATGTGACGTTTTGGGCGCGTCCAGAAGTTGTGACGTTTTGGGGCGTGTCCGGAAGATGTGATGTTTTGGGCGTGTCCAGAAGTTGTGACGTTTTGGGGCGTGTCCAGAAGTTGTGACGTTTTGGGGCGTGTCCGGAAGATGTGGCGATTTGGCCGTGTCCGGAAGATGTGGCGATTTGGGCGTGTCCGGAAGATGTGACGTTTTGGGGCGTGTCCAGAAGATGTGACGTTTTGGGCGTGTCCAGAAGATGTGACGTTTTGGGCGCGTCCAGAAGATGTGACGTTTTGGGCGCGTCCAGAAGATGTTACGTTTTGGGCGTGTCCAGAAGTTGTGACGTTTTGGGGCGTGTCCGGAAGATGTTGCGTTTTGGGCGTGTCCAGAAGATGTGACTTTTTGGGGCGTGTCCAGACGATTTGACGTTTTGGGCGTGTCCAGAAGATGTGACGTTTTGGGCGTGTCCAGAAGTTGTGACGTTTTGGGGCGTGTCCGGAAGATGTTGCGTTTTGGGCGTGTCCAGAAGATGTGACTTTTTGGGGCGTGTCCAGACGATTTGACGTTTTGGGCGTGTCCAGACGATGTGACGTTTTGGGCGCATCCAGACGATGTGACGTTTTGGGCGCGTCCAGAAGATGTGACGTTTTGGGCGTGTGCAGAAGATGTGACTTTTTGGGGCGTGTCCAGAAGATGTGACGTTTTGGGCGCATCCAGACGATGTGACGTTTTGGGAGTGTCCAGAAGATGTGACGTTTTGGGCGTGTGCAGAAGATGTGACGTTTTGGGCGCGTCAGGAAGATGTGACGTTTTGGGTGCGTCCAGAACGTGTGACGTTTTGGCTGCGTCCAGAACGTGTGACGTTTTGGGCGTGTGCAGAAGATGTGACGTTTTGGGCGCGTCCAGAACGTGTGACGTTTTGGGCGCGTCCAGAAGATGTGACGTTTTGGGAGTGTCCAGAACATGTGACGTTTTGGGAGCGTCCAGAAGTTATGACGTTTTGGAAGAGGAGAAGATTCCCTGTATTACTTTGTGCCAAGTTTCATCTGAGATTTGTTCATCTAAGTCTGTTTCCCATTTATTTTGAAGGAGGTCCAAAGGTGCCCAATTGTATGTGTTGAGTAGTTCATAGATTATGCTTATCACCTGTTTTGTGACTGATTAACAGTTGAAGATGAAGTCTAACATGATGCATATGCATCATATCAGAAGCATATGCAAAGCGGTGATGGAAAGCCATCTGAGTTCCAGGCTACAATGTTCCAGAGCTGCTAGTACCTGTAAAAGTGTGATCTGGGAACGTCGCATTTCTGCACCAGCTGCTCAAAGGAGACAAAGTTTCCGTGGGTATATAGATTGGACGGTGAGGTCACACCCCTTCTAGACCAGGATGCAAAGGCCTCATCCATCACGATGGGATAAATGTTTTTTTGCAATTGGCGCAGCTTGCGGGGGATGGTAGCTCAGGCGGTAGAGCTGGTGGTCTAGTCATCTAAAGGTTGCTGGTTGGATCCCAGGCTCCTCCTGCTAGCATGCTGTAGTGTCCTTGAGCAAGACACTTAACCCCTAATTGCTCCTGATGGCTGCGTCCGTCAGTGTTTGAACGATTGTAAATCGCTTTGGATAAAAGCGTCTGATCAATGTAATGTAATGTAATGTAAAGCTTGCGACAGATCCTTAGGGGAGAAGGAGCTTCTTAACTGATTCCATATTTTGATTGAGTGTATGATAACCAGGTTAGAAGTGAAGCTAGAACCAGGCTGTGTGATTGGTAGTTTAGAACATAGTAAGGCTGCTAGAGACGCCCCCTCCAGCATACAGGGGATGGTAGCTCAGGAGGTAGAGCTGGTGGTCTAGTGATCCAAAGGTTGCTGGTTCGATCCCAGGCTCCTCCTGCTAGCATGCTGTAGTGTCCTTGAGCAAGACACTTAACCCCTCATTGCTCCTGATGGCTGCGTCCGTCGGTGTTTGAACAATTGTAAGTCGCTTTGGATAAAAGCGTCTGATCAATGACTAAATGTAATGTAAATGTATTGTCCAGTCTGGGGCGGTGACATAATTTCTCACCCGGTGTAGCAGTGTTATGTTGGCTGCCCCATAATAATACAGGACATTTGGGAGTGCCATCCCTCCCAGTGCACAAGGTCTCTGTATGTCTCTTTTGATTCGGGTGTTTTTTTGTTCCAAGGTCGATATCTGGTTATTTACTTTAGAGAAAAAGGATTGTGTTAGAAAGGCCGGGAGACACTGGAATATGTACAGAAATGTAGGCAATATGTTCATTTGTATTGATTATAACTGTATTGATTCTTGCACCCAGAGAAGGCAGCAGGGGGTCCCATCGCTCGATGTCCTGCTTCAGATTAGATAACGTGGGCTGGTAGTTGGCTGCATATAGATCTTTAAAGTTATGTGTAACCCATACCCTGAGGTTCTTGAATTTCTTAGGGCTGATTTTAAAGGGAAATGAGGCTAAAGGCATCCGACCAGCACCAATAGGCATCAGCTCACTTTTCTTTGCAGCCATATTTTACCAAATTCCATAAGTAAGACCATTCAATTGGAGAGACTTAAAAGGGGTTGAATATGTACAGTAACATGTCGTCCGCATAAAGCAAAACTTATTGCTCTGATCCATCACGCTGGATTCCCTTGATATCGGCATTTTGCCTCAAAGCTAGAACAAGTGGTTCCATGGCAACCGCAAATAGAAGTGGAAATAAAGGACACCCCTGCCTTGTGCTGCGTTGGAGCTCAAAGTAGGTGGAAAGATTATCGTTGCGCACGGCAGCCATCGGGGATGAATATAAGAGCTCGATCCATGATGTGAGCTTGTGGCCAAATCCAAACCCATCTCCACTGTGCTGAAAAGATAGCCCGCTCCACCCGCTCCACCTGCTCCAATTCCTTTTTCCACATCTAGTGAAAGCACCACACCTGTTGGAGAAGGGCCGTGAAGTATATTCAAAAGATGTCTGATGTTTAAAAAAAAGAAAAGCTGTTCTTAATAAAACCTGTGAGATTAGGAGATATGAATGTATGTATTTAAAAGAGACATTGGACGAAATGAGCCACATTCAAAAGGGGTTTTTGTCTTTCTTGAGGATTAGAGAGATAACTGCCTGGCGCATGGTTGGAGGCAGGGATTTCATTGAAAGTGATTCTTCAAAGACTGACAGGGATAAAGGGGAGAGTTGGTCTGAGAATTTTTTTAAGAATTCTGTGGGGGAACCGTCTGGCCCCGGAGATTTGCTACTCTGCAGAGACCTAATTGCTGATGTTATCTCCTTGGTTGAGAGGTCCTCCTGCAGCTCAGCAGCTGTCCCCGGCTCTATAGAGGGGACATGCAGGACCTTAAAAAAACCTTCCAGTTCGGAGGGGCTCAGCCACTACACTTGTCATTGTAAATGGTGGATGTTTATCAATGGGTACGGCTGCCCCTCCGGCTTTGGAGTGGAAGTAAGTGTGATATGTCCGTCCTGCCCACCCCCCTCTCAGTCCAAAATGGTCTGTTGTACGTAGATGGTTCGGCTGGAGAAATGCAATATCTGCCTTGAGTTGTTTTAAATGTGTAAATACCTTTTTGCGATTTACTGGATGGTTAAGGGATTTAAAATACCAACTCGCAACTTTTGCAACCCTCTGGGGGTAATGGTGTCAGTCATGTTAATCATGAAGAGTTGTGTATCTGAGCTCTATAAAAGTCAAAGCGTAACAGCAAGTGACAAGTAAAACAGACATCTGGCAAGTTTAGTCCCAGAAATGAACTTGTTTGCCCCCTCCCCCAAAAAAAAACAGGTGGACATAGTACCTTCCAAAACAAATTCACACATATAGTGTTTGTGTTGGAGAACACTAGAGCCGACCGCTCAAGCTCCTGCCGAACATCTTACATGAAAGTATTTCAGAAAGCGCATTATGATACAGTTTATTAGAAGCTTGTGCTGCTTGGTAAAATAAGATAAAAAACGGGTAAAACAGGTAGGAACAAAAACCAACATTTAACAGTTGGACATGTGCATTCAAAAGTTTAGAGAAGGTCAAATGAAGTTCACCTGTAAAGGTTATAGTGCATTTTAGGTTCATCCTGAAATTTCACCCGAAAGCCCAATATCCCTAACTTTTTGTGAGTATTGTATATATATATTTTATTGATTTATTTAGTTACTGTTCTTTATCTATTTATTTTTAAAGACATATAGGAGGCTCGGATACATCACAAAGCGACCTCCCCACCCCTGATGAATACAGACAAATAAGTTGTTGCCCCTTTGGGATATAATGTAACAGAATAAATAGTGATACGAACTATACTGCATAATAAAATAGGACTGGAAGCAACAGCCTTAACAAGAACAGTGATAGTGTGTTTAAACAGGTATTATCGCTCAAAAGTTGGCCATGGAATGAAACGGCATCACTGGCCTGTAACTGAAGGTGACCTGCCCCTTATGCCCAGAAATAAAAACGAATAAAAGGAGAGGAAGCACTAACAGCTACCTAAAAACATTCCTCTGGTCAGGCCAATTTCACCTCCCGCCTCCTATTCATGCAAACGTAAATTATTTCCCACTTGGGGCGAGATTTAAATTGGGATATGGTATCAGCACATGAAGCTCAGTCTCACGTTCACACTCCAACCTCTGTTGTAGGATGATATTCTTCTTAACGTAGCGTTGCTTTCTTGGCGTCAGTCAACTCCTTTTCTTCTCCATTGTGCGACATGCCGAGTCAGGCCGGGAACAACGCCAAGCTGGACGCCCTGGCGGCTACGGGGCGGCTCCCTAACCCCCGCGAACGCAGCCCTGGCCCGGGCGACGGTTGCAGCGCGGTCTGGGAAAAAAAGCAACGGTCCCCCCGTGGACCCGGAGCGGAGCAGGGCTCAGCGCCTCGCCACCGCCTTGGTCGTAGTGGAGTTTAGCTGCGATGGCACGTGGTTTCCCATCTGCTCTTCTTGGAGCCAGGCCGCTGTGGCGCGCTCCAGCAGCAGCTCTTCACCCAGCCGTGTTGCTTCTCTCAGGAGCTTGGACACCGATGCGGGAGAGCTGGATCCGTTGGTCTCAGCTACTTCCAGCATCCTGACATTACTCCTCATTCCTTCCTCCACGTCGTCACATTTCACTTGAAGCTCCGTTATCTCTGCTTCCACGTCAATCGCCGCGGTGGGTGATGTTGCCGGCTCGTCCGACCGCGTCGACGCTCCGCCTTCTACCTCTTTGATTGTCGTTTTCATTTGGTTCATCTTGGAGCGGATTGCCGCCGTATTGTTTGTTGTATCTATTTCTACCGCTTGTAGTTTACTCCTGAGGAAGCGGAAGTCCTCGGAAAGTGCTTTCTCAGTTCTGATTTTATCACCGGCGAAATGTCCGCTTTTAGCGAGAGAAGGATCCGTGACTTGAGAACTTGAGCATTCGTCTCCTGGACATCCGGCGAAGGCAAGGGCCTCCAAGCGGGGCCGTCTGTGGAACTCCATGTCGGGGCTTCGTCGGGCCTGGCAGCGGATGGTCCGGTGCCATCAATCTGCATAGACTGTTGTTTAACTTTTTTAAATATGTTCGGGGCAGAATTGAATGAAAAGCGCTTTTTAACTTGAAATAAAACAGAAGTTCAGCGGGAGCTCAAGCCAAACATGTCCTACTCCATGGGCAGCTCAACAGCAACCCTCAGGACTTTTAAGGTCATTGATGGCTCATTTCACACCTTGGGTCAACTGAAATAAAGTTGTGAGCAGTTGTGATAAAACCTTGTTTTTACCTCTGAAGACGTCACATTTGATCAACTGTTTTGACCTCATTGTATACCCTTGATGAACAGCTCTGTATTGACAAAACAGTTCGTCAATATATTCTAGTGTGTTGCTATGACAACATTTCTGACGGGCACCACAAAATACAAAAACACACTCTTTATATCTTGTGTGTTTTGAGATCTGTCTCTAAGCTGCATCATGATACCGACCAAACTGTTGACGTCATATCCATGTCGCTGTGTCCTTCATGGAGGTATCAACCACTTTGGAGTCAGACTGTTCAGTTGATGATCATAGTATCAAACCGCACCAAACCCACAAGGCTTCTCTGAACTCAGCTCGGACCTGAGAGGGTCTAGTTCACTTGAGCCTTTATTCAGATGAGGGACGCCGGTAATTCTGCCGCTGCCCAGCGTGACGCCGGGAGGGATCTGAAACGTCGACAGGAGTTTGGGGACGGTCGGGACGCGGCGAGTGGTCGTCTGATTCCACGGCGCGTCGCGGCCACGTGGACGAGCGGCGCCGCCGAGCGAGGGACCTTCTCATCATGGCTTCCCTCTCAGAGTGAGATTGGGGTTATGGATCATGTTCTCAGCCCTTTCAGTGTCCAGCACGCAGGGCTGATTTCTGCCGGAATATCCTGTCTCCTTGCGTGACGTGCCAGCCTCATTCCTTGGAACGGCTCCGGCAGGAAGCTCCGCCTCCAGAGGAAGGAGCCGTCCGAGGGCCGCGCCTGCAAAACGCACGCAACTCTAAGATGGAACTTTTTTCCGGGGAAACGACGGCAAGATGATCACGTAACATGTGGGAGATATGTCGGGCTCACGACACCGCGTCCTCAACGCGTTTCAGCTGCTTTCATAACTTTATTTATTGTTTACACTGTTTTTTTTGTTTTTATTGCACTTGTCTGCACCTCGTGGCCGTGACTCCAGCTGTGTACACAGTGTGTTGATTGAAGAAAGTACCGGAACATATATTCACATTCATATTTATACAGAATAACCTGAATAAACGCTGAACCAGGAAGTTGATCTCAACACTAGACAGGAAGTGGTGACGCACGGTCGACCTGGTGACAGTAAATACAAACAAACATTTTATAAAAGAAGAGAAAAACAGACCTAAAAATGTAAACACAGTAAACAGCCCTCCCTCCTCCTCCTCCTCCTCCTCCTCCTCTCTTCCTCTTCCTCTCCTCCTCCTCCTCCTCCTCCTCCTCTCTTCCTCTTCCTCTCCTCCTCCTCCTCCTCCTCCTCCTCCTCTCTTCCTCTTCCTCTCCTCCTCCTCCTCCTCTCTTCCTCTTCCTCTCCTCCTCCTCCTCCTCCTCCTCCTCCTCCTCTCTTCCTCTTCCTCTCCTCCTCCTCCTCCTCCTCCTCCTCTCCTCTTCCTCTCTCAGTGGGAGGGCAGCATGCTGTGCAGCAGTACTAGTAGCTTTGTGTTGTTGAGGGAAGCAGATCTGTGTTTGCTCCTCTCTCTGTGTTTGCTTTGAGTGTGAGAGGATCCTTCATCTGTTGTTCTTCTTGTGAACGGTCGTGGTTCCACCTTCTCAGCGAGCTCCAGCGGAAACATGTGGAGGCAGGTGGAGGCGGTGGAGCGAAGCTGTGTTTGTACCGTCGTGGTTTCACGCTCGTCCGTCCCCAGATTGATGTCTCGCGCGTAGTGAGAATATCTGCAAAGTTCTCAGTTTCATTTCTGACCGATGGCGGTACAGTCTCCAACCTAAACGGAAAACAAATTGCAAAGTATTCAAATGACAGTTTTCAAATGCCTTCAATAATGGAAACGATACAAATTGAATGATGTGGAAGTATCAGTGTTGTTTTACAAGTACTTTTCAACCAAGTCATGCTATCATGGTCAAAATGTTTTTAATCAAAATCATTGATACTGATGATCATTGATACTGATGATCATTGATTTCCTTTGAATGTAGGCACCAACTTAAATCACCTTTCGTGCCCTTTTTTGTGGTGTTTTGCAGACATTGCCCGGTCCTCTCCACGCTGGCTGTGATTGGAGCTTTGGAACAAGCCCCGCCCCCACGCTGGCTGTGATTGGAGCTTTGGATCAAGCCCGCCCCTTTTGGAGAGCGTTAAGACCGGACCGAGCTTGGGCCTTGGAGCCGTCGGCCTCGGTGGAGCAGGTAAGAACTCATGAGATGAATTGTATTTTATGATGTATTTTATTATATTTATGTGTTTATTCATTAACGATCAAACCAGATTCAGTGACGTCATATAAACCCTATATATTATAAATAAATGGAATCCAGCTGTAAAGTATTTAACTTAACCAAACGATGGAAGGCCTTTTTAGAGTTTTTCCTTCATGTCTTTCTCTTCCTGGTGTTTTGGATGAAGTGGTTGGATGTGAAGCTGCTCTGATGAAACAGGAGGCTTCTCTCGTCATATCAAACACTGTGTTTTCTCTAAATATTCCCTTGCAAAAGTATTTGAAGGGCGTTTACGAGGTGTTTTGGGTACAATTTGAACCTTTCTTATCGCCAGACGTTCTGTCTGGAAGACAGACTCTTCTGCCTCCTCCACCTTGTTGTTCTTCCAACGCTCCGTCCGCTTGCGTTGCAGCATCCTCCAGCTGACTTGACTGCTTTATTCTACTTCTTCTGTTAGTAACGTACAATTGTAATATGCAGTTGAATTGATGACTTCTCTATATTGTAATGCAGACGTTTATGGAACTTTAACGTCAATTTAGAATTTGAATTATTATGGAATAATTTTGAACTATGTCTTGTCAAACCTCCACCAAAGGCTTGAGAACAAAAGATAAAAACACGGTGAAGGATCAAGTGGTTGCTAAGCTGCCAAACAACACTGACAAACTGTCACCCAGTTCAAATGTTCAGTATCAGTTGGGTGATGATGATGTATAATGACATAATTATAATTCATATTTCAATATTCTCACTTGTTGAGTAAATCAGTTCACCAGGAAAACTCCTTTTCTCTGGACGCAGCGACAAGTTTTATTTTGATTTGTTCAACATATGAAAAGTGGTTGATGACACCAAACAACATGTTGACAGTGGCACACATCTGGTTGCCCCGGGGCAACAGATACCCCCCCCCCATCTCAGCTCCCTATGGTTGGAGGTGTGGCCTTGCTGCTGTGACCCCGCCCCCTACCCCCCCCCCCCACACACACCTCCAGCGGCATCATGGGAGACGTGGTGCAGATGCACTTCACCACGGTGGACTACGTCATCTTCGCTCTGCTGCTGGTGGCGTCGGCCGGCATCGGCCTCTTCTACGCCTTCTCTGGAGGACGCCAGCGCACCACGCAGGTCAGCGCTGGTATTACTGCTAGTAATACTGAACTGTAACTAGTAATACTGCACTGTAACTAGTAATACAGAACTGTAACTAGTAATAGAGAACTGTAACTAGTAATACAGAACTATAACTAACAAGTAATACAGAACTATAACTAGTTATACAGAACTATAACTAGTAATACAGAACTATAACAAGTAATACAGAACTATAACAAGTAATACAGAACTATAACTACTAATACAGAACTATAACTACTAATACAGAACTATAACAAGTTATACAGAACTATAACAAGTAATACAGAACTATAACTAGTAATACAGAACTATAACTAGTAATACAGAACTATAACAAGTAATACAGAACTATAACTAGTAATACAGAACTATAACTAGTAATACAGAACTATAACAAGTAATACAGAACTATAACAAGTAATACAGAACTATAACTAGTAATACAGAACTATAACAAGTAATACAGAACTATAACTAGTAATACAGAACTATAACTAGTAATACAGAACTATAACTAGTAATACAGAACTATAACTAGTAATACAGAACTATAACAAGTAATACAGAACTATAACTAGTAATACAGAACTATAACTAGTAATACAGAACTATAACTAGTAATACAGAACTATAACTAGTAATACAGAACTATAACAAGTAATACAGAACTATAACTAACAAGTAATACAGAACTATAACTAGTAATACAGAACTATAACTAGTAATACAGAACTATAACAAGTACTACAGAACTATGACTAGTAATACAGAACTATAACAAGTAATACAGAACTATAACTACTAATACAGAACTATAACTAGTAATACAGAACTATAACAAGTAATACAGAACTATAACTAGTAATACAGAACTATAACTAGTAATACAGAACTATAACAAGTAATACAGAACTATAACTACTAATACAGAACTATAACTAACAAGTAATACAGAACTATAACTAGTAATACAGAACTATAACTAGTAATACAGAACTATAACAAGTAATACAGAACTATAACTACTAATACAGAACTATAACTAGTAATACAGAACTATAACTAGTAATACAGAACTATAACTAGTAATACAGAACTATAACTAGTAATACAGAACTATAACTAACAAGTAATACAGAACTATAACTAGTAATACAGAACTATAACTAGTAATACAGAACTATAACTAGTAATACAGAATGTGTAAGGACATTCTCGCTTCACTGCAGAGTTTAGTTTTGTCATTTTCTGTTTGTTTGTTTGTTTGTGAATCAAATAACTGAAAATGTTTTCAATGATCTTTACAAAATGTGTGGGTTCCTCATGGTGAAAGGAGGAACCACCCTCCATCCCTCCACCCCTCCACCCTCCATCCCTCCACCCTCCATCCCTCCACCCCTCCACCCTCCATCCCTCCACCCCTCCACCCTCCATCCCTCCATCCCTCCACCCCTCCACCCTCCATCCCTTCACCCCTCCACCCCTCCCTTCCACCCCTCCACCCCTCCATCCTCCATCCCTCCATCCCTGTGTCGTCTCTCTGACTTGAGGTGTAGTGTGGTTGGTGTTTTCTGGCCTGTGTGCAGGAGTTCCTGCTGGCTGACCGCTCCATGAGCTGCCTGCCGGTGTCTCTGTCGCTGCTCGCCACCTTCCAGTCGGCGGTGGCCATCTTGGGCGCTCCGTCCGAGGTCTACACCTTCGGGACGCAGTACTGGTTCCTGGGCTGCTCCTACTTCCTGGGGCTGCTCATCCCCGCCCACGTCTTCATCCCCGTCTTCTACCGGCTGCGGCTCTCCAGCGCCTACGAGGTGCGTGGGTGGAGCAGTGGGTGGTGCTGTCACCTTTTGGCAGCAGTGCGTCCCGGCTTCTGCCTTTCCTGGGTTTCACACTCAGCAGACACCAGAACAGGGAATGTCATGGAAAAGTTATGGATTACGACAGAATTGCCCAAAATGTCCTGGAACGTAATATGAGGTGCACAAAATAAGAATTTGTGGAATATAATCAATTCTATCAACTTTCAAATGAATATCTCTCCAACAGCATATTTATATGTCTGTAATATGAATGAACACGTGGTCATGGAGAATGTCCTGGAAACTGATTTATTGAAGAGATGATGAGGCTGTTTTGTAATGACCTGTCTTCTCCTTCCTCTTCTCCTTCCTCTTCCTCTTCCTCTTCCCCTTCCTCTTCCTCTTCCTCCAGTATCTGGAGCTGCGTTTCAACAAGAGCGTGAGGATCTGTGGGACGGTGACGTTCATCTTCCAGATGGTATTGTACTTGGTTGTACTTGTTTCATTCAGTCTTTGTGGCATTGAGTGTTGTTCCAGGTGCAGGTGTCATGGTGTCCGTGTCTCCTCAGGTGATCTACATGGGCGTGGTGCTCTACGCTCCGGCGCTGGCGCTCAACGCAGGTATGATGAAGGTTGAAGGTTGAACATGAAGGCTCCCACTGACGAGCGGCGCTTCCTGACCGTCGTGTTGTGCTGCAGTTACAGGGTTCGACCTGTGGGGGGCGGTGTTGGCCATGGGGCTGGTGTGCACGCTGTACACCACACTGGTAGGAGACCGGAGGCCACGCCTTCTCCTCCTCCTCCCCCCTCCCTCCCTCCCTCCCTCCGTCTGTCCTTCCCTCCATCCCTTCTCCTTGGTTCCTTTGCTGTGCCACACGGATGAGTTCACACACCGTCATGAAGATAATGATTGGTTTTAGGGAAGAGCTTCACCAGGACACACCACCACAATGACGTGGAAATAACTGATGTAGCTGCAGGCGTCAACACACGGGTCCAGTTGAGTGGTGGTAGCGACGTAGGTTCTGTAAAACACGCCCAGCCTCCGTCACGTCCAGGTGGGGCGGAGGGACGTTTTTTTTTTTTTACGTAGATTAAATGTTTTGGAAATAAACAGTGTTTAAATAAAGACGTGTTTACTTGAAATGAAGCATCTTACTTTTAAACATATGTTTTGGAGGGTGGCTGTTAGCGGTGCTTCATTGCCTGGTCACGTGACCTCACTGGATGCTCCTCCTGTGACGTTGGGTTCCTGCTCTGGGGTAGGAGATCAAAACGGCGCTCTGACAGCCTCCATCGTTCCCGGATCAGGCAGGGCGGGCTCAGGAGGAAGCCTCTGTTCCTCCCAAGCTTCTTAGAACTTCCTGCGGCGCGGAGACGCCTTCCGTGACCCAGCACAGTTTTCGGGGTTTCGTAAAATGCCGCACGGGTTGCAGTTTTCCGAGTTTCCGTTAAACGCAGCACGGGCCAGGGTGACTGGATGCCAGTGAGCTCAGAGGGACGATCAAGCCAATCAGATCGCACCAACGTTCCTCGGCTTTAGGTAAATTTGTGACAGTATCTCCCTCATTTCTGCTCCAGGTGTAGATACTGATCAAACTGGAACAGCAAGACGTGTGAAACGTCCTGGTTCTAAGGCGTATCGTTACATCAGTATCGAGATGTCGAGAATATCGTGTTTCAGATATTAATCATAGTATTTTAGTATTATAATAATAAAAGCCGAGGCTGGACCCTACTAATGTAGAATACCTTTACATCTTCACATTTTCTGTGACCTCTGACCTTCTGTGTGTTAAAAAGCTGAAAATCCAACTTCCCTAAAACATCTGGATGTTTGACGTGGATGTGATGGGTATTATTACATTTGATTATTTGATTATATTTGTCATTATTTTCCAGGGTTACTGTGGCTTCTTTCTCTGTCTGGCAGGGGGGTCTGAAGGCGGTGATTTGGACCGACGTCTTCCAGACGGTGGTGATGTTCGCCGGGCAGCTGGCCGTCATCGTGGTGGGGGCCAGCCAGGCCGGCGGCATGGGGGAGGTGTGGAGGAAAGCGCTGAACGGCAGCCGCATCGCCGGCCTGGAGTGCGTTCATTTCACCTTGACTGACTGGAATGTGCTTGAGTGAGGAGAGAGGGATGGATGCTGAGAGCCTGCTGCTGCTCAGATGTTTTCAGATGTCTATTATTTTTCTTTTTTTTTTCTTAATTTTTTTCACAAATTCTTGTTTATTTTGAATATTTTCTCTTTACCTTTTAGTTTTTGTAAAAAAAAAATTGGGGGGAAAAAAGCAAAGACAAAAGAACCCATTAAAATAACAAAGTGATCACATTGACCCTGTGGTCCTTCCTTCCTTCCTTCCTTCCTTCCTTCCTTCCCCCTCTCCCTCCCCGCGTCCCGCTGCAGCCTGAACCCCGACCCCCTGGAGCGCCACACCTTCTGGACCCTGGGTGTGGGCGGGATCTTCCTGATGCTGGCCCTGTACGGGGTGAACCAGGCCCAGGTGCAGCGCTACCTGAGCTCCAGGACGGAGAGGGAGGCCGTCATGTGAGTCCTGCTGCCTGCGTCGCAAACAGCAGGCCGTCAAGTTACTGTTACCGTCTGTTTGATGTGCGAGCTGCATCCCAATTAGCTTCAAGGACGTTCCCTTCACATTATTTTAATCTTCTATATACTAATGAGTCCAATTCCTTGTTTGTGCAAAGGCTCTGGCCACATTATTATTATTATTATTTTCATATGAACACCTATGATGAACAAAACGCTTTTGACCTTGGTGTTCTGGTGTCATCCGGTGTGATGCTGACAGAGGAGCTGGGTTCCCTGTCGAACAGAACCAGAACCGAGGGCGGAGCAGTTATACAAGATGGAGGCTCCATGTTGTGCATGTGCTCGCAGGTCGTGCTACGTGGTGTTCCCCTGCCAGCAGATCGTGCTCTCGCTGGGCTGCCTGATGGGGCTGGTGATGTTCGCTCGCTACGGGGAGGACAGTCCTCTGGACAAGGGCTACGTCAAGACCAAGGACCAGGTCTGGCTCCACCCTTTTCCTGTTGACTACACCCAGCCGCCGAGAGGTTTTCAAAGACTCCTCGGCATCATTCTGTCCCTGCTCGGCGGAGCCCAAACGTTTGGAGAATAATCAAATTGCGTTTTATTTTTTATTTAGAATTTTTTATTTTTAGACCAATGTTGTGATTGTGATTTACTGTGTGATTTTTATATTTTTTAAGTTCCTTATCGGTTTTATTCACTAAACATGAGCAATAAGTCGTTTTATAGTATGACCAACAAAAACATTGGATACAACATATAAACATCAACTGCTGTTTCCTGTCGGCCACGCCCTGTTACAGCGACATGACAGACTGATGCTTGAATGCATATGAACAACATCTGTATCTAACTGATTCGATCCCAGCAGGAACCTGACTCCTGGCTTTAACTTCCACCTCGTAGTTGTTAGAATCTTAAGATGAACATTGTGGAGATAAGCAGTGTTGGAGCAGAGGTGTACGTCCACGAGCAGGCCGCAGAGGACGGTTTCCTCCATCAGGAGACGTCAAATAAAAACACTGATCTGGCCCCGTGGCTGCCGTCGGAGAGAGAGACAGCTGGGGGATGTGCCCCTCCCCCTCTGGGGGGGGCTGAGACAGGTGCGGGATGTGCCCCTCCCCCTCTGGGGCGTGCTCGACGCTCGCCACCTGGCCAATAGGAGGAGCAGCAGCCCTCTGCAAAAACAGATTTTTAATGGCAGCCTTTGGCATTTGAAAACTGCCTTGTGTCAACCTGTGAGGTGGTTTAGTTCATTGACGGTTCGATTCTCACAGGGAAGAAACTCAGCATCCACGGTTCAAGTTAAATGTCTCCCATGTGTAACGTCTCCCTCCGTCCTGTAGATGGTGCTGTACTTTGTGATGGATGTGTTCGAGGACCTGCCTGGTCTGGCCGGGCTCTTCGTGGCCTGTCTCTTCAGTGGAGCTCTCAGGTAGGACCACGACCCCTGACCCCGACTGACCTCTGACCCCGGTCTGCTGCTCTGGAAGCTTGTTCCTCTGCTTTGAGATCTCGTCCACATTCAGGGAAACGTGTTCAGCTCGTCTCAAGCTTTTTGTGATTGAATGATTATCTCTCTCTCCTCAGCACCATCTCCTCCGCCTTTAACTCTCTAGCCACAGTCACCCTGGAGGACCTGATCAAGCCGCACTTCCCCACCATGACGGAGGCCAAAGCCACCTTGCTGTCTAAGGGCCTAGGTGACTGCTTTACCCATTTATACACTGCTTTACACCGCTTTACACTGCTTTACATTGCTTTGCACTGTTTTACACTGCTTTATACTGTTTTACACTGCTGTATATTGCTGTACACTGATTTATTTACACATGATTTACACCGATGTACACTGATTTGCACTACTTGACACTGATTTACGCTACCGTAAACTGCTTTACACTGCCTCTAACTGCTTTACACTGCTTCTAAATGCTTTACACTGCTGTACACTACTTGATAGCACTTCCAACTGCCGTACACTGCTCTGCATTGCATTAGATTGCTTTACACTGCTCTACGCAGCTGTTCACTGCTTTACACTGCTTCCAACAGCTTTACGCTGATCTACACTACTTAACACTGCTTAACACTGCTTAACACTGATTTACACTGCTTCCAACGGCTTTACGCTGATCTACACTACTTAACACTGCTTTACACTGCTTTACACTGCTTCCAACGGCTTTACGCTGATCTACACTACTTAACACTGCTTTACACTGCTTTACACTGCTTTACACTGCTTTACACTGCCTTTAGATGTTTTGCACTGGTTTAACTGGTTTGACTGGTTTACACAGCTTTTAACTGGTTTACACCGATTTGAATTGGTTCTCACTTGTTTTAACTGGTTCTCACTGGTCTATTATTATTTTGAAGTAAATGCCATATTGTGTAAATATGAGTATGGTAGTTTTATATCAGTTATGTAGTTGATGTGCTTTGCTTTGATGTGACGTCAAATCAAGTTTTAAATGTATAATTCAATACAACCAGATATAATTATTAGTGATATACTGAGGTTTGTTGGATGATTGAGTTACACCATCCACCACACGGGTGAAACACAGCATGCTTTCTGCAGCAGAAGTGGGTGGATGCTGAGTTGCAGAGTGCTGGTGGGAAGGTGGAGTAGCTGATGGAGGGTGGAGGTGCTGGGGGGAGGTGCTGATAAAGGGTGGAGGGGCTGGAGGAAGGTTGAGGTGCTGGAGGAAGGTTGAGGTGCTGACGGTGTTCTCCTCCACAGCTCTCTCCTACGGTCTGGTGTGTCTGGCCATGGCCTACATCGCCTCCCTGATGGGCTCCGTGCTGCAGGTGAGCGCCACCTCCTCCGTCACTGTCAAATATCATTCAAGTATCACAGCATCTCCAGGTGATCTTCAGTTTTTGGGGCTTCTCAGCTCCTTCTGTCTGTGGTGGAGCAGCTCCTGTTTAATGAGCCTGCAGAGCTCCCTCTAGTGGTTGAAGTTACAGTGTGTGCCCCCCCCCCTCCAGGCAGCCTTCAGTATCTTTGGGATGGTTGGAGGTCCTCTGCTCGGGCTCTTCTGTTTGGGGATGTTCTTCCCTTGGGCAAACTCCACAGTAGGTTTCTCAGGACTCTGAACATCGCCGTGGAAACGTCCTTAATTCTCTTCAATCTTCTCACATGGAAGCATTAAAACGTGGAGCTCATGGAAGATGGAGGCTCCAGAAGCCGCTCCGCTCACCTTCTCCACCTCTTTTTTGGCCTCCTCCTCTCAGGGTGCGGTTGTTGGTTTGCTGGCAGGGCTCCTCATGGCGTTCTGGGTCGGCATCGGTAGTTTTGTGATGCGTATGTCAGGCTCCGCCCTCCTGCCGCCAATCAACACCACGGCTCCGCCCCTCCTGGCCAACATGACAACAGTTGCCATGACAACGCTGGTTAGCTCGGTCACATCCAAGCCAAGGTGACATACTATAATAATCATGGTGATGATAATAACAATGTTATGAATGTATATATTTAAAGTTATTTCTCTCTCAGGCCGTCTGGGCTGGAGTCGCTCTATTCTCTGTCCTACATGTGGTACAGTGCACACAACTCTGCTACGGTGGTGGTGGTGGGACTGGTAGTCAGCCTGTTGACAGGTACACACACACACACACAGTCACACACACACACAGTCAAACACAGACTATAAGTCTTTTTAAGCTTTCAGTTGCTTCACTCGGCAGCATTTTGGGTTCTGCGTACAAATCCCTGTTCATATTTCATATTTCATATTCACACACTGATGTATTGTAAACACACGTGTCTTGCTTGTGACTCCTTTTGTTTTTCAGTGTAATACTTGTTGTACTGTGCAGTGTCCAGCTCCGTCCTTTCCTCTGTCCACCTTGATGTTTCAGTTTGAAGCAGGACCAGCGTTCTCCACCTGTTCTGACCCTGTGTGACCCCCTGCTGACCCTGTGTGACCCCCTGCTGACCCTGTGTGACCCCTCCTCCAGGTCCCATGAAGGAGAAGGACCTGACGCCGGGCACCGTGTACCCCGTCCTGGGGAACCTGCTGTTCTTCCTGCCGCAGCGCTACAGGGAGAAGCTCTGCTGCGTCACACCGCTAGCACACAAGGTGGCAATGCATGGATATAATACACATGATATGAATATCAAACTGATACGAGAGCAGGTGTGCTCTGGGATGGTGGCTGTGGGGTTTTGACGGAGTACTTTAATGTCTTTAAGGAACGTTACAGTAAAGTGATGCGGTTTTCTGACCTTCACACTGTTCTACTGTTCCAACCCATGACGTAATATCCACATTACTAGTTATTAGTTCTACCATATTACTGATGTCTAAGTATCTTATGAAAACACTGATGGTCATCCCCAAAATATTGTGCAATTTATCAATATTGAGCTAATCATCCAAAAACATTGTGATTGTGATCTTGACTGGGTTTGCTTCCGGGGAGCCGGGGAAATGTTTTTATTCAAGCCTGATTTCTGAATATACAGTATCAGTCTATACTGTGCAGTTTCAGGGAGCTCCAGCACCGAGGCACAGACGATGGGTTGAGAAAACACAGTTTACTGTGGAGAGGGGGCTAGGTGGAACAAGCCGGGAGCAGATGGACACAGGTCATGACAGGGCTCCTCTACTGAGTGTTTGTGGGGATGGAGGCTTTACCTGTTGCTTGTTAGACCAACCAACCAGCAACAGGTGTACAGCCACCCTGATCCTGGGTCCCCAATTACCTGGACCCAGGACAGGTGTAGCTGCTCAAACCACACCATTCCCACACCACCCTTATATTTAAGGGTAAGAGCATAATGTTATATCTTGGACTGAAAATTATCTGAAAACAAAAATATGCAGAGAACAACGCTTTGCACAAGTGGATGAATTGGATTCAGAGAAAGTGCTCAAGCAGCTTTTTAAAATGATTATAATGAAGGAAGAGTTGGACCGGAGGAGATGATGCCGCGTTCAATGTAATCTCGGAGAATTGGAAGTGGTGCTGCGTTTCAGGTAACGTAGAAAACTGTAATAGGTACCTAACGTGACTAACCTGGCCCTGTGTGGTGTTGCCTGCAGCTTTATTTATTTAGGCATTAACACAAAAACCTGTAATAACTAAAACAACTGTCTGTCTGTTCCTTCAGGCCAAAGCGCTGGACGGCCAGCTGTACCAGAAGGCTAAGAAGCACAGCAGCGAGGAGGTGGCAGAGGTGGAGGCGGGGCCTAAGGAGGAGCCTAAAGAGGAGGGTGGCCTCGAGGCCCCGCCTCCTCAGCTGCTGCAGGAGACGTCGCTGTGACACATGGTCAGTACACTCAGTAAGAAGTGTGTTCGCTGAAAGAACCGGAACCCCGCCCTCTGCCGCTCAACTGGGACACAACCAACCATGTGATGTATTTGGACCAATCACAGACAGGGGGCGGAGCCTGTCAACTGAAAATGCGGAATCTTTACATTTGTTTCCCGCCCTTAAACGTGACTCTTTGCTGGAAAGGTTGTTGTGGCCTCGGAGCGACGGAAGGAACGTTGTGGGAGGAGGCCACGCCCTTCTACTCGGTGCTCCTCCGTCTCCTGGGATCTGAAAAGGTGTCGGTCGGGACGCGGCTCCACCCAAGAAGCAGGTGGAGAGTCCAGTTGGACTGTTTTTATATGTGTGGTAAATGTTATTTTTTATAGAAGGATGGAAGGAGACAAAATACGTGGAAGAGATTGAAACACGAACGGAACCTTCTGCTTCCTGGAACGAGAGCGGGCCTGGGTCGTCGTCGTCGTCATGGTGATCCTCCTTGTTGTTATGTGCGTCGGGTGTGTCAGCCTCGTGTTTGGTGTTTGCCTCGACGGCTGCAACTGAAAAACAAAACTACCAGGATGTGGGCGCGAGGCCCCCACCCCTTCTGTTCAAAGTTTAAAAATCACCTTGGTCGCCGTAGCGATACAGAAACCATCAGTTCATCTGAAACACACGACTGAACCGTATCACTCGACGGGAGGAGCTGAGGCGTTGACGCTGTCGCTACCTGCTCCTTCATTTCATTTCTTATTCTGAAAGGAAAATCCCAAAACAACAAACACCTTCATTCTCAATTCTAATAGTTTGCAACACAGTTCAAAAAAATGTAAATAGTGGTTTTAGCTGTAAATGATTGTCCTAGAAAGAGAAAATGGTGTTTTCCTCTCTCTGAGTTTTATACAATCGGTCAAACTCAAGGAATGCAGAAGTCCAAAATATGATGGTGACGTCATGTTGTCAAGGACTTGGCCACTGGAGGCCACTGGGGGCCACTGGGGGCCACTGGAGGCCACTGGGGGCCACAGTCGTATGTTTTAGGCTTTGGGCTGCAGAGTCCGTCGCAGCCGGTCGGTGCAGGCCGCCGGCCAGAGAGTAAGAAGCATCACAGCTGATCCAGGAGGGCGTGTCCAGCCTGTCAGTCTGTAGCGTGTGGGCGTCGCCAGCCTGACGTCAAACACCCACCTCCAAACAAAGGTAGTTGCTTAGCAACCTCGAGCTCCCATGGTTCATGTTATGTTTATGCTGTACGTTATTACGTTTCATTGTCATTTATCAACTTGTTTGGAATTGTTTTTAGAAAACACCAAACAAAAACACCACAGTAACAGATGGAGGATACAGGGTTAAAAATATATATTTTAAACTTTTTCTGCCGCACAACAAAACAGTTGAATCTACTATGAATCTATAACCGCGTTGGACATACGCTCCAACACGCTCCCTGGTGACGTGTTCCTCACATGATGAAACACAAAAAGTTGAAAAGTGTCATCACTACCGTACTACACCTATGAGAAGCACCACTTGCACCACTGTGTGCTAGCACCGCACCTGCTCGGGCGGAGTCACACCTCACTATCTTTACGTTTATTTATTTATATTTTCCTGGAATCTTTTTTATTTTCGGGCCACAAAAGCAGGATTGCTTAAAATGAAAATTGGGAGTTTTTCTAAAAACACTTTGACGTCCGTTTTTGAAATTGAACGACACAAATTTCTTTTTCAAACGGGTCCAGAAATCCGACTGAAGGGAAGGTGCACGGACCCGAGGGCTGGTGCTGGGCGGGGTCACACGGTTGGATGCCGTGTCTAAATATTGATTTGATCTTTTCAGTTTCACCATCTGCTAATAGAGAAATTAAATATTTAATTGAATTTAATTGCATAACTTCGAAACAGAGCATATTTCTATACATATGGATATTACAATTTGGATATAGAAGCGATAGAGTTGTATCAGAGTTGGACCCGGCCCGAGCTCTCACTCTCCTGATTGTGGAGACGTGGACGGCCACACAGCGCTCCGTCCTCCACCCGCTCTGCCCAGAACGGCTTGGTGCAGCCCCACGCCGTCGCCTCCTCTCGTTGCGTCGCAAAGAACAAACCCTGCACCTGCACCTGCACCTGCACCTGCACCTGGCTGTGAACCTGGGTCGTGGGTCTTGGCGCTGAGCTCCATGTGGTTGAGCTCCAGACTCGTTCTTCATCTGTGATCCTACGGGCGGTGGAGCACGGGGCCTGAGTGCGGGGCCCACTCAGCCGGTGCCTTGCTCAAATGCAAAGGCAGGAGTGTGACCCTGACACCAACGCCTTTATGACCGTGAGGTTCAAGCGGACGGTGTCTGTGGTTGATACCTTCTCCCAGCTCGAGTAGCTCTGTCCATACAGGATTTAATCGACGCATGAATAAATATGAATAACTGAGCCTCCATCCGCTAAACCTCCGTCAGTTCCCAAACCTGTGGATCCGTTTATTAATCTGGGAAGCAGAGTGGACGTCTCAACGGTGTTTGACAGCGTTGACACTACAGCGTTGACACTACAGCGTTGACACTACAGCGTTGACACTACAGCGTTGACACTACAGCGTTGACACTACAGCGTTGACACTACAGCGTTGACACTACAGCGTTGACACTACAGCGTTGACACTACAGCGTTGACACTACAGCGTTGACACTACAGTGTGACTGGAAATCCAAAATTCCTCTGCCTGTAACACCTTTGACAACCTCGTACTAGACAACTTCCAACCAAGTGTGGTGGTGGTGTTGTTTTTGTTGATGTTGTTGTTTAAAATGCACAAGCCAGTGTCGCCCGGGGTCGTCGTCTTAGATCTTGTCTTTTTTTTTGTTATTTAAAAGGGAGGTGAGTCATGTCGGCCCTGAACTGCAGCCACGTGGCCACGTTGTGCTCCAGCTGAACAACGATCGGGATTTCAACCGTATTTATAATCGCTGTGTCCGGGGGGGGGGGTGTGCTCGTTTCCCAGCCCACCTCACCAGTGTGGGGGGGGGGGGGGGGGTGTGTGCTCGTTTCCCAGCCCACCTCACCAGTATGGGGGGGGGGGGGATGCGTAGTTTCCCAGCCCACCTCACCAGTGTGGGGGGGGGGGGGGGGATGCGTAGTTTCCCAGCCCACCTCACCAGTGTGGGGGGGGGGGGGGGGGGGGATGCGTAGTTTCCCAGCCCACCTCACCAGTGTGGGGGGGGGGGGGGGATGCGTAGTTTCCCAGCCCACCTCACCAGTGTGGTTGTCGTGGTTCTTGTGCAGCAGGGCTGGTCCTACTGCTAATGCCTTGGAGTGTAATAATTGGGTGTTCTGTGGCGAGGGCGGGGCCAAAGTGTTGCGTGGCCAGGTGTGATTGGACGAGGGCGGTGAGCCGGGTGTGGCTTCAATTCAACCTTATTGTCCTGGAGCTGAAGCATAGCGGTCACGTCCCATCGTGGCTTTTTAATGAGCTCTACATGGAGGAGCGGCAGGAGCAGCATCGGCGCCACCTGCTGATGGAGCAGCATCACATTCTGCTCCATGGAAACCGGTTAAAGGGAACAAAACTGGTGTTTTCACGATGGAGCCTTCTTTTGTTTTTGGGAGTAAAAGTGATGGAATGTTTTATTTGTATTTATTTGTGGTTTTAAATGAGGTGACACGTCAGTATTGGGTGGAGGTGCTTGGGGCGTGGCCGTGTGCATGTTGTTCTCTGTTTGACTCGTCGTTCCGTCGTCATCCGTCGTTTTCAAGCACTCTGTGGGAATTCTCGAAAACAAAATGGCCGCCTCCCCAGCCTGGTACCCCTGCCGTGTCTTGGCGTCACCACAGGTGGGGGAGACCACGTGTAGTGGGTAGTGAGTACTGTGTAGTGAGTAGTGTGTAGTGAGTAGTGTGTAGTGTGTGGTTGTGTTTGTTCTGGGCGTGGCTGTTGTGCAGTATGTGCTCTTGTGCTGGGGGGGTGACAACAAATCCCATAATGCCTTGCTGTTCATGTGACTCGCCCTGGAGTGCGTCCCGCTCGGCCAGGGGGTCCGGGGGCTGTGAACCAGGCCTCCAGCTGATTGGTCTAAACCCAGGTTTTTAGGGGCGTGGCCTCGTTTGCGCTAATTATTACCGGAAAATGAGCAACGTGTGTCGTTTAGAGGTGAATGTTTCTGAGCTTCCTCACGTTGAGTCTCAACAATCATCCATTTCTGCTTCTATTTGAAGGCATATAGAACGTCACCTCATGTATTCCAACGATTTTTGTGATTTTTTTTTTTTGTTGTTTTTTTTGTGTTTTTGATACAAATGTATTTTGTAAATCATATTTGTATATTTTCCTAATTTCACATTTTGCCTTCCTGCATTTCATTCTTTGGAATGCGGTTGATTCTATATGCAAGGAGCACGAAAGCTGTGTTTTGGGCGGATGGCAGCCCCGCGCAAACACCCCGCGGCTCCACCCAAACACCCCGCGGCTCCACCCAAACACCCCGCGGCTCCACCCAAGCACCCCGTGGCTCCACCCTCTCCTTTACCGTTTCTTCTCCTTTTCCCTGATCATGAGGACGTTTCCATCGACCTCATGTGACTTGAGACGCTGAGCCAGGCCGCGATGCGTTCAAGTCAAATCCGTCCTTCAGTGACTTGTACAGCGTCTCCAAAATGTCTACGTCTGTTATTCCAAATAAGTTGACGTTTATTTATCATTGATTTCCATATTTGGTTTGATTGAACGTGTCTGTGTAGATTCATGGATTTAATAAATGATCCTTCATCTCTGTTCAGAACAAACAGACTCAGGATAAAATCAAATGTTTGTTTTGATTTTTGGAACCAACACGACGACGTCCAACTCATCCACAGAAAATAAATCATCCTGCGTCTTCTGCCAGTTCTGTGGTTTACATCCAAACAGGAAACTGCGTCTGCTCTGCTTCCTGTCGTTCTGTTCCTTGTCGCTCTGCTTCCTGTCGCTCTGCTTCCTGTCGCTCTGTTCCTTGTCGCTCTGCTTCCTGTCGCTCCGCTCTGTTCCTTGTCGCTCTGCTTCCTGTCGTTCTGCTTCCTGTCGCTCCGCGCTGTTCCTTGTCGCTCTGCTTCCTGTCGTTCTGCTTCCTGTCGCTCCGCTCCGTTCCTTGTCGCTCTGCTTCCTGTCACTGAGGCCTGCGATGCGTTCAGGTCCGGTCGCCTGTGCTCCGCGTGCTGGGATCGCTGGTGGGGGCGGAGCCAGTTGGACAGCCAGGGGAAGGGGGCGTGGCTTAATTGAAGCTTAAATCGACTTGTAAATGAGGGCGGAGTCAAGAAATGGATAAAGACATAGCACACACCCTATGTCCTCTACAGTACGTACAACATACTACATCCTACATAGCACATACAACATAGAACGTACTATATCCTACATAGTACATACTAAATAGTACATACTCTATCCTACATACTACTATCCAGCGTACTTTAGTACACGAGTAAAAACTTCAACATCTTCTCGTAGGTACTACATCGTCTTGCAGATGCTCCACTGCTTTTGACCTGGTTGTCATGACGACACTGCAGAGAAACTGTTCCCGGCACCTCACACTCACAATGCATTATGGGATGCGCTCGCCAGTGTTGAATGCAGTGTTTGATACTATGATATTTCAACAGATGTAGTGTCATCCTGGTACTTTTCACATACTGTTTGATTAGAATGTACTAAATAGTATACTAGTATTTACGAATTAGTATGCTATTATGTACTAAGTAGTACTGTACTATTAGTATTAAAAAACACACATATGTCGCACATACAGTACATCATTGTTTTTTGCCAATACCAGTGAAGGGGTACACTACTAAAAAAGACGGAAAACCACTGTGTTAGTCGACTGCTATAACCACTAGCATACTGCTGCCAACAGCGCTGACTTGTGGTTGTAGTAGTCGACTAGTCGACTATTACAACCACTGCACGACCGACCACAAACCAAAAATGTTACAAAACCACACATTACGGCCTGGAATACAGTCCATGTCAGCACAGTTTAGTTTTTAAATGTATTCATACTCCCTCCGTGTGAAACCTGCGCCTGTTTCCAGGTACACTGACAGCTCACATCCTGGTAGGAGTAGAAGAAAGGCGAACACGGAGCTCCTCCTCAACAGGAGACTAGTCGACTAGTATAACCACTAGTCAGCGCTGTTGGCAGCAGTCGACTAGTCGTGGACAACATTGTATTAGTAATTTTATAAAATATGTATTTACATGTATATCTTAATTGGCTATGTTCTCGTAATTTGTTTAATTTAGTACAATTGCAACTATTGTGGCTCTGGTGTAACCCGACTAGTCGACTACTGTTGTGTAAAACTTGGCAGCTAGTACAAATGAGTCGTTGTGAAAGCGTCCAGTAAGTGACAGGAGCTCAGCATCCAAACCAGCTGCTTCTGGGTGAGACCAGCGGTCAGGATCATTACCAGAACCAGGACGTGAGGAAAGGTTTGGAGACGTTTCACAGTCCTCAAGTGTCTTTGAGACCAGGACCTACCGTGGGGTTGAGGTTGAGACCAGGACCTACCGTGGGGTTGAGGTTGAGACCAGGACCTACCGTGGGGTTGAGGTTGAGACCAGGACCTACCGTGGGGTTGAGGTTGAGACCAGGACCTACCGTGGGGTTGAGGTTGAGACCAGGACCTACCGTGGGGTTGAGGTTGAGGTTCTGAGGCTGAAGGATCCAAACAGAAATCAAGTTGTTTGTATAGAAATGAAGCACAAAGCAGCTTCTGCAGATGTGATGTGTTCAAATACAGGACGAATAAACAAATATTTAAGAAACATTAGAAGAACATTGTTTTCGAAGTCAACACAAATTCTTAAGTTTAGGCTTTTAACTGTAACCTTGTTTTTTGTATTTATATCTTCGTTTCTTATATTTTTGAATATGTAAATAAATAAGATGTTAGACAGATAAACAATTAAATAATTGTCTCCAAAATAGTGAATTTAACACTTAAAAACAGAGACAACAAAAAAAACAAAACATTTTGCGTCCCAGGGGCGGGGTCCCGGACCAGCGGTTGGGCCCCGCAGCCGGGGTGCGGCGGCCATGTTGGAAAAGCAGCGCTGCCCTGGGGCCGCTGGTCCTGGGGCCGCTGGTCCTGGGGGACGTTAAGACGGAGTTTTGTGATGAAAGTGTCGTCGTTCGTCTGTTTGTGACAAATAAAGAATGTGTGTTTTGAAGAGTTTGGGTGTTTTTAAGTCATTAAAGTGGTAAACGTGTTCAGACATTGATCCAAACTGAAGTTGTATTATGGGATGCTGACCTCGTGCTGTGTTGAACTGTTGTGTTATTATTGATTTTTAACACTGAGACCTCGTGTGTTTTTATGTTTTTCTTTTGAAAAGTATCTGAACTTTTTTTTCCCAAATTTGTCTGGTTTGCACATTATATTTTATATTCTTATTACGGTTTATATTCATATTATATTTTATATTCTTATTACGGTTTATATTCATATTATATTTTATATTGTTATTACAGTTTATATTCATATTTTATATTCTTATTATAGTTTATATTCATATTATATTTTATATTCTTATTACAGTTTATATTCATATTTTATATTCTTATTATAGTTTATATTCATATTTTATTTTATATTCTTATAGTTTATATTCATATTATAGTTTATATTCTTATCGTTTATATTCATATTATATTTTATATTCTTATTATAGTTTATATTCATATTTTATTTTATATTCTTATAGTTTATATTCATATTATATTTTATATTCTTATTACGGTTTATATTCATATTATATTTTATATTCTTATTACAGTTTATATTCATATTATATTTTATATTCTTATTACAGTTTATATTCATATTATATTTTATATTCTTATTACAGTTTATATTCATATTTTATATTCTTATTATAGTTTATATTCATATTATATTTTATATTCTTATAGTTTATATTCATATTATAGTTTATATTCTTATAGTTTATATTCATATTATATTTTATATTCTTATTACAGTTTATATTCATATTATTTTTTATATTCTTATTACAGTTTATATTCATATATTTTATATTCTTATTACAGTTTATATTCATATTTTATATTCTTATTATAGTTTATATTCATATTTTATTTTATATTCTTATAGTTTATATTCATATTATAGTTTATATTCTTATCGTTTATATTCATATTATATTTTATATTCTTATTACGGTTTATATTCATATTATTTTTTATATTCTTATTACAGTTTATATTCATATTATATTTTATATTCTTATTACAGTTTATATTCATATTTTATATTCTTATTATAGTTTATATTCATATTTTATTTTATATTCTTATAGTTTATATTCATATTATAGTTTATATTCTTATCGTTTATATTCATATTATATTTTATATTCTTATTACGGTTTATATTCATATTATATTTTATATTCTTATTACAGTTTGTATTCATATTATATTTTATATTCTTATAGTTTATATTCATATTATAGTTTATATTCTTATCTTTTATATTCATACTATATTTTATATTCTTATTACATTTTATATTCATATATTTTATATTCTTAATATGTTTATATTCAATAAGAGGTTTATTTGTCACATACATACATACATACTTTCATAAATATACATACTTTCATAAATATACATACTTTCATACATATATGCAGTGAAATGAGATGATGCACAATAGTTACTCAACCAAACAACTAACTGAAACTGACTGATTCCTAAAACGTAAAACAGTGAATAAAATAATATAAATGAAATGTAATAAAAAAAAAAAAAACCTCAAAAATATAATACAGAGTGGGGGTACAACATAGAAGTAAAGTGAATAGAGTTAAGTATATGGGATAGACTATTTGTATATACAGATATGTGCAGTAAAGTGCATGTGAATTTTCATGCATGTGTGCATTCTTATATTTGATATTCTTAGTATATTTGATATTCTTAGTATATTTGATATTCTTAGTATATTTGATATTCTCAGTATATTTGATATTCTCAGTATATTTGATATTCTTAGTATATTTGATATTCTCAGTATATTTGATATTCTTAGTATATTTGATATTCTTAGTATATTTGATATTCTTAGTATATTTGATATTCTCAGTATATTTGATATTCTCAGTATATTTGATATTCTTAGTATATTTGTTATTCTCAGTATATTTGATATTCTTAGTATATTTGATATTCTTAGTATATTTGATATTCTCAGTATATTTGATATTCTTAGTATATTTGATATTCTCAGTATATTTGATATTCTTAGTATATTTGATATTCTCAGTATATTTGATATTCTTAGTATATTTGATATTCTTAGTATATTTGATATTCTCAGTATATTTGATATTCTCAGTATATTTGATATTCTTAGTATATTTGATATTCTCAGTATATTTGATATTCTTAGTATATTTGATATTCTTAGTATATTTGATATTCTCAGTATATTTGATATTCTCAGTATATTTGATATTCTTAGTATATTTGATATTCTCAGTATATTTGATATTCTTAGTATATTTGATATTCTTAGTATATTTGATATTCTCAGTATATTTGATATTCTTAGTATATTTGATATTCTCAGTATATTTGATATTCTCAGTATATTTGATATTCTTAGTATATTTGATATTCTCAGTATATTTGATATTCTTAGTATATTTGATATTCTTAGTATATTTGATATTCTCAGTATATTTGATATTCTCAGTATATTTGATATTCTTAGTATATTTGATATTCTCAGTATATTTGATATTCTTAGTATATTTGATATTCTTAGTATATTTGATATTCTCAGTATATTTGATATTCTTAGTATATTTGATATTCTCAGTATATTTGATATTCTTAGTATATTTGATATTCTTAGTATATTTGATATTCTCAGTATATTTGATATTCTCAGTATATTTGATATTCTTAGTATATTTGATATTCTTAGTATATTTGATATTCTCAGTATCCTTGGGGAAAAAACAAAAAAACGTTGGGCTCTTTCAAATTAAAAGCCCATAAGTGACTGGAAACCATGACCAGAGACATCCAGGGTCTGTATCCTACAGCACCAGGCCCCCGGGCGCCTGTCTCCCCCCTGGTCTCTGCCCTGGTCTCCCCCCTGGTCTCTCCCCTGGTCTCCCCCCTGGTGTCTCCTCTGGTCTCTCTCCCCTGGTGTCTCCCCTGGTGTCTCCCCCCTGGTCTCTCCCCTGGTGTCTCCCCCCTGGTCTCTCCCCTGGTGTCTCTCCCCTGGTGTCTCCTCTGGTCTCTCTCCCCTGGTGTCTCCCCCTGGTGTCTCCCCTGGTGTCTCCCCCCTGGTCTCTCCCCTGGTGTCTCCCCCCTGGTGTCTCCCCTGGTCTCTCTCCCCTGGTGTCTCCCCTGGTCTCTCTCCCCTGGTGTCTCCCCCCTGGTCTCTCCCCTGGTCTCTCTCCCCTGGTGTCTCCCCCCTGGTCTCTCCCCTGGTGTCTCCCCCCTGGAGTCTCCCCTGGTCTCTCTCCCCTGGTGTCTCCCCCCTGGTCTCTCCCCTGGTGTCTCCCCCCTGGTGTCTCCCCTGGTCTCTCTCCCCTGGCGTCTCCCCCCTGGTCTCTCCCCTGGTGTCTCCCCCCTGGTCTCTCCCCTGGTGTCTCCCCCCTGGTCTCCCCCCTGGTCTCTCCCCTGGTCTCCCCCCTGGTCTCCCCCCTGGCGTCTCCCCCCTGGTCTCTCCCCTGGTCTCCCCCCTGGTCTCTCCCCTGGCGTCTCCCCCCTGGTCTCCCCCCTGGTCTCTCCCCTGGTCTCCCCCCTGGTCTCCCCCCTGGTCTCTCCCCTGGCGTCTCCCCCCTGGTCTCCCCCCTGGTCTCTCCCCTGGTCTCCCCCCTGGCGTCTCCCCCCTGGTCTCCCCCCTGGTCTCCCCCCTGGCGTCTCCCCCCTGGTCTCCACATTGTAAAACCCCCTGAAGTCTTGTCTTTTCAAAGAGAACCGGGTTGAACCCAGTGAGCACGTCGACTCTTTGAGCCACCGAGTCTCATCAGGATCACCTGCTCAAAGGAACCTCGGCAGTGACCAGACCTTCAGAGAGAGGCACTGCTACCACTACTGCTAGGGAGACAGTCTGTCTCTCTCTCTGTCTCTCCCTGTCTCTCTCTCTCTCTGTTTTGGGAAACAGACCCGCCTCCTCCATCCCAAGAGAGTCTTATCTTGTCCTCCCTTCTCCTCCTCCTCCAGTCCCTCCACCAGGTCACTGTGTCCCTTCACACACTGCAAACCGTCTGTCTGTTGTCCAGTCTGTTGTTCAGTCCGTCTGTCTGTTGTTCAGTCCGTCTGTCTGTTGTCAAGTCTGTTGTTCAGTCCGTCTGTCTATTGTCCAGTCTGTTGTTCAGTCCGTCTGTCTGTTGTTCAGTTTGTCTGTCTGTTGTCCAGTCTGTTGTTCAGTCCGTCTGTCTGTTGTTCAGTCCGTCTGTCTGTTGTCAAGTCTGTTGTTCAGTCCGTCTGTCTATTGTCCAGTCTGTTGTTCAGTCCGTCTGTCTGTTGTTCAGTCCGTCTGTCTGTTGTCCAGTCTGTTGTTCAGTCCGTCTGTCTGTTGTTCAGTCCGTCTGTCTGTTGTCAAGTCTGTTGTTCAGTCCGTCTGTCTGTTGTCAAGTCTGTTGTTCAGTCCGTCTGTCTATTGTCCAGTCTGTTGTTCAGTCCGTCTGTCTGTTGTTCAGTCCGTCTGTCTGTTGTCCAGTCTGTTGTTCAGTCCGTCTGTCTGTTGTTCAGTCCGTCTGTCTGTTGTCAAGTCTGTTGTTCAGTCCGTCTGTCTGTTGTCAAGTCTGTTGTTCAGTCCGTCTGTCTATTGTCCAGTCTGTTGTTCAGTCTGTTGTTCAGTCCATCTGTCTGTTGTCCAGTCTGTTGTTCAGTCCGTCTGTCTGTTGTTCAGTCCGTCTGTCTGTTGTCCAGTCTGTTGTTCAGTCCGTCTGTCTGTTGTTCAGTCCATCTGTCTGTTGTCCAGTCTGTTGTTCAGTCCGTCTGTCTGTTGTTCAGTCCGTCTGTCTGTTGTCCAGTCTGTTGTTCAGTCCGTCTGTCTGTTGTCAAGTCTGTTGTTCAGTCCGTCTGTCTATTGTTCAGTCCGTCTGTCTGTTGTTCAGTCCGTCTGTCTGTTGTTCAGTCTGTCTGTCTGTTGTCAAGTCTGTTGTTCAGTCCGTCTGTCTGTTGTTCAGTCTGTCTGTCTGTTGTTCAGTCTGTCTGTCTGTTGTCCAGTCTGTTGTTCAGTCCGTCTGTCTGTTGTCCAGTCTGTTGTTCAGTCCGTCTGTCTGTTGTTCAGTCTGTCTGTCTGTTGTCCAGTCTGTTGTTCAGTCCATCTGTCTGTTGTCCAGTCTGTTGTTCAGTCCATCTGTCTGTTGTCCAGTCAGTTGTTCAGTCCGTCTGTCTGTTGTTCAGTCCGTCTGTCTGTTGTCCAGTCTGTTGTTCAGTCCGTCTGTCTGTTGTTCAGTCTGTCTGTCTGTTGTCCAGTCTGTTGTTCAGTCTGTCTGTCTGTTGTTCAGTCTGTTGTTCAGTCCGTCTGTCTGTTGTTCAGTCCGTCTGTCTGTTGTCCAGTCCGTTGTTCAGTCCGTTTGTCTGTTGTTCAGTCGGTCTGTCTGTTGTTCAGTCCGTCTGTCTGTTGTCAGGTCTGTTGTTCGGTCTGTCTGTCTGTTGTCAGGTCTGTTGTTCAGTCCGTCTGTCTGTTGTTCAGTCCGTCTGTCTGTTGTTCAGTCTGTTGTTCAGTCCGTCTGTCTGTTGTCCAGTCTGTTGTTTAGTCCATCTGTCTGTTGTCCAGTCTGTTGTTCAGTCCGTCTGTCTGTTGTTCAGTCTGTCTGTCTGTTGTCCAGTCTGTTGTTCAGTCTGTCTGTCTGTTGTTCAGTCTGTTGTTCAGTCCGTCTGTCTGTTGTTCAGTCCGTCTGTCTGTTGTCCAGTCCGTTGTTCAGTCCGTCTGTCTGTTGTTCAGTCCGTCTGTCTGTTGTTCAGTCCGTCTGTCTGTTGTCAGGTCTGTTGTTCAGTCTGTCTGTCTGTTGTCAGGTCTGTTGTTCAGTCCGTCTGTCTGTTGTTCAGTCCGTCTGTCTGTTGTTCAGTCTGTTGTTCAGTTTGTCTGTCATGTTGTCATTTTCAACCACTAGAGGGGCTGCTAGTCAATCATAAACTGACCAAAACAAACCAAGAAGACCGAGTCAGCGGAATTCTTGGCTTGGTCCTCCATCCTCCTCCCCACAGGAAGTAGTCCTCCATCCTCCTCCCCACAGGAAGTAGTCCTCCATCCTCCTCCCCACAGGAAGTAGTCCTCCATCCTCCTCCCCACAGGAAGTAGTCCTCCATCCTCCTCCCCACAGGAAGTAGTCCTCCATCCTCCTCCCCACAGGAAGTAGTCCTCCATCCTCCTCCCCACAGGAAGTAGTCCTCCATCCTCCTCCCCACAGGAAGTAGTCCTCCATCCTCCTCCCCACAGGAAGTAGTCCTCCATCCTCCTCCCCACAGGAAGTAGTCCTCCATCCTCCTCCCCACAGGAAGTCGGCACTAAAGGTTGAAACTGCGACAGACGACCTGAGTTTCACTGTAAATCTTCAGGTTAGAAGTAAAACCAAACATCCGTCGACAGCTTCTGTCAGAACCGTTGTGACTCTTTTAAAGTCGAGTCGTTGGATCCAACGTGAAGCAGCAAAAGCAACAAGTTCATCGAGAGCTTTTTACTCCTGAGCTGTTGAATCAACGTTGTTCTTCTATTGTTCGTAACATGGAGCGTGTTCGGCAACGCGGCAACCAGAGACAGGAGGGTTGACAGTCACCTCCATCAGGAAGTTTGGGGCAACTTAGAAGCTCCTCCTTCTGTCACCACCTCCCTCCACCCCTTCATCCCTCCATCCCTCCTTATCTTCATGCATCTATTTACGTCCTTTCTTAAACTCTGCCTCCCTTTCCCAGTTCTGTTCCCTCCATCTCTCCATCCCTCCATCATCCCTCCATCCATCCTCCTCTGCGTCGTGCTCTAGCGATGGTGTCAGGCACTTTGAAACCTGTGTAAACTCTGTACATGTCACTGTGTGAACGTTGTGGAACAGTGTCTCTCTTCACCTCCTCCCTCCTTCCTCTCCTCCATCTGGCTCCGTCCTGCTTCCAGGGGGAGTTTGGCCACAGAGCTCTATAAATCGTGCTACGCTCGGCGGGGAAGCGGCGTAATGAGGCTGCGGCTCCGCAGCTTATCTCCAAACACGGCGACGGACATGAGAACGCACGCACGCGCTTTTACTCTGAAGGTCGCCTTAACGCAGAACTGCGCTTTTATTTTAGAATTGTGACAGAAGCAACTTTAATCATGTGGTGATGCATTTCTTCTGCTGGCGTGGAAGTCCCTGCGGGAGTTTGGTTCTGCAGCGGCTTCTCTCAAAACAAGCCAAGCAATTTCCCAAGTTTTGTTTGTTGATTGTTTTGTTTTCTTGTATAAATGTAAAAGGTTGGTTCTCAGTGGAACTGCTCTGGCCTCCATGGAAGATCCAACTCACTTATTGTCAATTTCCCATGAGCTAGGCTAGCTGATCCCCTCTGTGGCCATGCATTGCGCTAACACAGTTAGCACACAGTCCTACAGAGCTACTACCGTCTGCACTGCTGTTGTGGGATCAACCGATGGAACCTGGTGGAGATGGAAGCTGGTGGAGATGGAACCTGGTGGAGATGGAAGCTGGTGGAGATGGGGTGGAGGTGATATTCACGGCTTCTGCAAAGTGACGTAGCAGCAGAAGCAGCTTCCGCCTCCTGTTGTGGTGATGAACCCAGCGAGAAGCTGCTGCTTCTGCTTCCTCCTCGTTTCCCTCGCTGACCTGAGGCTCCAGACGCCATCCTGTTCAGCGGGAGGAGCGGGCGGGGCCAGGGGGGCGGGGCCAGGGGCCAGGGGGGCGGGGCGACCAGATTTATGGTCCCGGCCTTGAGCGGCGCTCTCGGGGAGCGGCGGGGCCGGGCTCCCGTCCAGGTCCGGCTCCGCGGCTCCAGGAAAACATCAGCGTGATTCACGGCGTCTGCACATTACGGATCAGCGCTCGGAGTAATTACATCGTGGTCTTGCTGTGAAACAACACGGAGTATTATGGGCTGTTGTAGGGGAAAGCACCTCCGTTCTTCACTCGCTCGCCTCTGGGTGATTTACGCTGCGGTGGAGCCTGGACCCGCGGAGCCGCTTCTGCTTGATCCTCCAGAGGAATGTTCATCTGAGCCAAACACCCCCAACAGAAACAACATCTGCTGCTGCGAGGGTGGAGGTGCGGGCGGAGACCTCCACCTGCCCAACTTGATTGCTTCTTTCCTTGTTTCCTTGTTTCTGTTTATCTTTCTTTGTTCCCTTCGATTTTTGGGCCAAAATGCTGTTTCCTGTTTGCATTTACTGATGCTTTTACATACCTGTGTTGCCACGGCAACTGAAAGATAACTTGATATGTCTGTGCTCCATCAGCCTGCTAATATCTTTATTATATTATATTACATTACATTATATTATATTATCATATGTTTATTATTATTTAATTCTAGTATAAATTCCTATGACTTTATGAAACTTTTATATTCATACAGTATTATGTTATATTATTTTATATTATATGATAATATTAATATATTGTATTATATTATGATAATATTAATATATTATTATATGTAACTTGTTTCTAAAGAATTGTTTTTTATCTCATAACAGTTTGGAGCTAAACGTTTCCACAACACCCCCCCACACACACACCCTATGATACTAAAAAGACGCTCATTAAGGCATATTTTATTTGGTTTATAATACAAATATTTATATATAAAAACACAGGGGATCACTACCTGTTCAAACACACACCAGCTACACACCAGCTACACACCAGCTACACAACAGCTACACAACAGCTTGTTTCACTTCTGCCATCAATAAAAAACGCTTATTCATTAAAAACCTGGTGTGTGTGTGTCTGAGTGTGTGTTAGACTTGTGTGTTACTCCCCGTGGCGGTCGTCATGGTGACAGGAAATCTTTTGAAACAGGAAATGCAGCAGATTCTAAAAACGTTATCAAGCTTTTACACAGCAAAACATATTTTAATGCAAATATATATTTTCTTCATATTATCGCTGATCAGCTTCTAGTGCTTTGGGGGTTGCCAGGTGCAAACTGAACTGGCAACCCAACACACTGCGATGCACAGCTGTTTTTATGTCATTTTTGGTGTTAACAAGTTGGATTTCCTAAATAACTCAGATTCTGAGATGATGGCGGGCGTGTTCCCCAGGAGCTAAGCTAGCTGATCCCATCTGCAGCCATGCATTGAGCTAACCCAGTTAGCACGCAGCCCGTCACTACCTCTGTGCTGGAACTGAATCTGAGTGAGATGGGCACAAATAATATAATAATACAATATAATATATGTTAATACAATAATAATATGTAATTATATAATATGATAATGTAATATAATAATTTAATATGATACTATAATATAATATTATAGTATCTAGCTTATCTATTTTAGCTCTGGGAAAGGTTAAGAGGAGCGGTGGGGATCAGCGAGCAGCAGGATGGTTTCATGCCAGGAAAAAGTACTACAGATGACATGTTTGCTTTAAGAATGCCGATGGAAAAGTACATGGAAGGCCGGAGGGAGTTCCACTGCGTCTTTGTGGATTTAGAGAAAGCGTATGATAGGCTGCCGAGAAAGGAAGTGTGGTATTGCATGAGGAAGTCGGGGGTGGCAGAGAAGTACATAAGAGTGGTACAGGATATGTATGAGGGCAGTCAGTCAGTAGTAAGGTGTGCGGTAGGTGTGACCAAGGCATCAAAGTGGAGGTGGGACTGCATCAAGGATCAGCTCTGAGCCCTTTCTTGTTGCAGTGGTGATGGACAGGTGGAGAAGTGTACAGGCAGGGTGGTGCGGGTGGAGAAGAGTGTCCGGAGTGATGTGTGACAGAAGGGTTCCAGCCAGAGTGAAGGGGAAGGTGTACAGGACGGTAGTGAGAGCAGCCTTGTTGTTCGGTTTAGAGGCGGTGGCACCGACTAAAAGGCAGGTGGATGAAGTGGAGGTGGCAGAGTTGAGAATGTAGAGGTTTCCATTGGGAGGGACAAGGATGGACAGGATTAAGAATGAGGACATTAGAGGGACAGCTCAGGTTGGACAGTTTGGTGGAAAAGTGAGAGAGGCCAGATTGAGATGGTTTGGACACGTGTGGAGGAGAGATGAGCATTACATTGGGAGAAGGAGGCTGAGGGTGGAGCTGCCAGGCAAGAGGAAAAGAGGAAGCCAAAGAGAAGCTTGATGGAGGTGCTGAGGGAGGACATGCAGGCGGGTGGTGTCAGGGAGGAGGATGCACAGAACAGGAGGTGTTGGAGGCAGATGATGCGCTGTGGCCACCACTAACAGGAGCAGAACAAAGAAGAAGAAGAAAATAACAATAATAACAATAATAATAATAATAATAAGAAGAAGAAGAAGAAGAAGAAGAAGGAGGAGAATCCTAAAAAGGTGGAGCACTCGTTCATCTTGCGGAGAAGCTTTGCAGGGTATGAAGAGGAGATGAGGATGAAGATGAATATTTGAACTTCTGCAAATCAACGTTGTTCTTCAGCACAAAGCTCCTGTCTCAGCGGGCGTTGGCGGACATGTTGCTTCCTGTTCCAACGCTGACGTCTGATTGGTCGGGAGCCCTGACAGCAGCTCGCCCACGTCGCCGCAGCAGAGCAGCGAGCGCATCGGCCACTTCTGGAAGGACAACAGACAGGAAGTAGTCATCTTTAAACAGGAAGTATATCAAAAAGTTGTGAAGGAACAGATTTTTGTTTTTGTTCAGTTCATCTTTCCAGTTCCAAACTGGTCTCACAGTAGAGTTAGTGTTGCATGCTTTGTGTGTACACTGTACCCACTGTACTGTACAGACAGCACAGTGGGTACAGACGGTACAGTGGGTACAGACGGTAAAGTGGGTACAAACAGTACAGAGGGTACAGTGGGTACAGACGGTAAAGTGGGTACAAACAGTACAGAGGGTACAGTGGGTACAGACGGTAAAGTGGGTACAAACAGTACAGAGGGTACAGTGGGTACAGACGGTACAGACGGTACAGACGGTACAGAGGGTACAGACGGTACAGTGGGTACAGACGGTAAAGTGGGTACAAACAGTACAGAGGGTACAGTGGGTACAGACGGTAAAGTGGGTACAAACAGTACAGAGGGTACAGTGGGTACAGACGGTACAGTGGGTACAGACGGTACAGTGGGTACAGACGGTACAGAGGGTACAGTGGGTACAGGCAGTACAGACGGTACAGTGGGTACAGAGGGTACAGTGGGTACAGACGGTACAGTGGGTACAAACGGTACAGACGGTACAGTGGGTACAGTGGGTACAGTGGGTACAGACGGTACAGTGGGTACAGTGGGTACAGACAGTACAGTGGGTACAGTGGGTACAGGCGGTACAGGCGGTACAGATGGTACAGTGGGTACAGACAGTACAGACAGTACAGTGGGTACAGACAGTACAGTGGGTACAGTGGGTACAGGCAGTACAGATGGTACAGTGGGTACAGACAGTACAGTGGGTACAGACGGTACAGTGGGTACAGGCGGTACAGTTGGTACAGACGGTACAGTGGGTACAGACGGTACAGACGGTACAGTGGGTACAGGCGGTACAGTTGGTACAGGCGGTACAGTTGGTACAGACGGTACAGACGGTACAGACGGTACAGACGGTGCAGACGGTGCAGACGGTACAGGTGTTGACTGATGGGAGCGGCGTGGTCCCGGGTCTCACCTTGACCAGGTGCCGGTTCCCCAGGGACCTGGCGTTCAGGGAGTGTCGGTCCTGGTGCAGCGTCTCCGTCAGGTGGGCGATGTAGTTGGAGGCGAGGACCAGGATGTGCAGCTTGGACAGTTTGGTGCCGGGTGGGATGGAGG
>NC_137189.1:51432820-51455320 GCF_960531495.2 Zeus faber | reverse complement strand
AGATAGATAGATAGATAGATAGATAGATAGATAGATAGATAGATAGATAGATAGACAGATAGACAGACAGATAGATAGATACAGATAGATAGACAGATAGACAGACAGACAGACAGACAGACAGACAGACAGACAGACAGACAGACAGACAGACAGACAGATAGATAGATAGATAGATAGATAGATAGATAGATAGATAGATAGATAGATAGATAGATAGATAGATAGATAGATAGACAGACAGACAGACAGACAGACAGACAGACAGACAGACAGACAGACAGATAGATAGATACCTAGACAGATAGACAGACAGATACAGACAGACAGACAGACAGACAGACAGACAGATAGATACAGATAGATAGACAGATAGACAGACAGATAGATAGATACAGATAGATAGATAGATAGACAGATAGACAGACAGACAGACAGACAGACAGACAGACAGACAGACAGACAGACAGACAGACAGACAGACAGACAGACAGATAGATAGATAGATAGATAGATAGATAGATAGATAGATAGATAGATAGATAGATAGATAGATAGATAGATAGATAGATAGATAGATAGATAGACAGACAGACAGACAGACAGACAGACAGACAGACAGACAGACAGACAGATAGATAGATAGATACCTAGACAGATAGACAGACAGATACAGACAGACAGACAGACAGATAGATAGATTGATAGATACAGATAGATAGACAGACAGACAGACAGATAGATAGATACAGATAGATAGACAGACAGACAGACAGACAGACAGACAGACAGACAGACAGACAGACAGACAGACAGACAGACAGACAGATAGATAGATAGATAGATAGATAGATAGATAGATAGACAGATACCTAGACAGATAGACAGACAGATAGACAGACAGATAGACAGATACAGATAGATAGACAGACACACAGATAGATAGACAGATAGACAGATAGATACACAGACAGACAGATAGATATATAGACAGAGAGACAGACAGATAGATAGACAGATAGACGGGTGGACCCACCTTTCTTGTGCGGAGCCTCAGAGAAGCCGTATCCTGGGATGGAGGGACACACTACCTCGAACACCGTCTGCTCGGCCTCCATCGCCTCCGTCAGCAGTGGGATGGTCCCGTAGAACTCGTAGAAGGAGCCAGGCCAGCCGTGCACCATCAGCAGGGGGAGCGGCGCCGCACCTTCCGGAAGGTTCC
Source organism: Zeus faber (assembly GCF_960531495.2). Lineage (NCBI taxonomy): Eukaryota > Metazoa > Chordata > Actinopteri > Zeiformes > Zeidae > Zeus > Zeus faber. Next base: position 51,454,098 of record NC_137189.1, on the reverse strand, counting down.
GGGGCTTCACGTGCACGAAATGCACGTCGATGCCTGTTGAAAGGAGGATGTGGATCCACTTCATTACTCCTTTAATAACAGGACGTGAGCCCTGCGACCTCTGACCTGCCACCTCTGACCTTCGATGCTGGTCTTAAAGTGCTGGTACTGGTTCAGCTTCTCCACCTGCCGCCTCCAGTCAAAGTCGTGTCTCCAATATGAAACCAACTTCTCGAGGAAGCGGGAGTTGAAGCCGTAGTGAAACTGACTTTCCTCCAGGGAGGGAACGGGTCGGGTCTGGTCCAACCTCCTGCACAGATCCTGCAAAGAGAAGAGGATATACAGTACACTAGTCCCAATCTAGTAATATATATATATATATACATATATACATATACACACACACACACACACACACACACACACACACACACACACGGATATTGGGCTTTCGGGTAAAATTTCAGGATGAAGCTAAAATGCACTATAACCTTTCCAGGTGAACTTCATTTGACCTTCTCTAAACTTTTGATGTCCAACTGTTCAATGTTTCAGTACTTTTTGCACAACTTGCTGTTCTCCAACAAGGAGCTGAACGGAAAAATTCACAACAGGTGTTTGATCCATGAATCCACCAATAAATGTCCTGGTTCAATTAGAGTTGGTATTTAAAGACCTCTTCATCATGCTGTTCACATGTTGACATCATGAGACCAAGACCACACCAACAACTGATCAACAGCACCTCGCCTGGCGAGGCTTCAAACAGGATGTTGTCAGAGGGAAGTGGCCACTGAGCTTAGAGTGTCACAGAGCGTCATCAGCAGCTTGCAACAGAGATACAGAGACTGGAAGAGTCACAGAAAGACATAGAAGTGGACGTCCTTTGGCCACATCCCACACTGATGAGCGCTTCATTGTGAACAGTGCCCTGAGGAACCGCATGATGATGCCACTCAACTCCAGGCACATTTAAGGGAGGTGAGAGGCACCAAGTGTCACGTCAGACCATTCAAAACCGTTGACATCGCAAGGGCACCTGACCACACCACCAGGCACAGGCATCATGGTCTTGCAGGGGCCAGGGAGCGTTGACGCTGGAAGAGAGACCAGGGGCCTCAGTGCTGTTCTCTGATGAAAGTGGATTCATGTTGAGCAGAAATGATGGAGACGTCAAGGAGAGCGCTACGCATCAGCCACTGCTGTCACCAGACGAGCATTTGGTGGTGGTGGTGGTGTTACAGTGTGGGCAGGTGTGTCGAGTCAATACAGAACTGTCCTACACTTTGTGAATAGTACAGTGACAAGCCCATACTACCTGAATGACATCATTCATCCAGTCATTGTGCCCCTGCATGAACAACACAGGCCTCATTTCATCTTCATGGACGACAAGGCTCCAGCTCATGGAGGAGGCATCATTAGGGAACGGCTGCTGGAGACTGGGGCACCTCAAATGGAGTGGCCTGCACTTTCTCCAGACCTGAATCCCATAGAAAACCTATGGGATCAGCTGAGTAACTCTGTACCCCAGAACCTCAATGACCTGCGGGCCCCCTTCAAGAAGAGTGGGGGGCCAGGCCTCAGCAAACAATAAGTTGACTTGTGAACAGCTTGAGACGTCCTTGTCAAGCTGTAACTGATGCTCAAGGCCACATGACAAGTTATTGAGACGTTGACATTTGTTGTTGTAGTAAACCCACCACTGTTGTTGGCTTTTGTTTCAGGAAATCACCATTGTATCTTCTACTTAAATGCTCTACTTTCATCATGTCATATCACTGGAGCGTCAACTTTTGTGGGTAGTGTATAGTACACTACTCCCTACGTAGTAAAATCTATACAGTTCCCTACTCCCTACGTAATATCTATGTAGTACACTACTCCCTATGTAGTAATATCTATGTGGTACAATACTCCATACATAGTGAAATATGTATAGTACACTACTCCCTACATAGTAATATCTATGTAATTTACTCTTTTTTGTGAGTGAACCAACCTCTATCTCTTGGTCGCTGGTGGTGACCTTGAAGGGGCGGATGCTCTGGTCCTCCCCGTCAGCAGGTGGTGCTCCCGCCCCCCACCACCCATCCTCCGTCTTCAGAATCTGCTTCCTGTTCCTCTGGACCAGGAAGAGGATCAGTCCTCCCAGCAGCAGCCCCAGCACCATCACCAACATGGTGCTGGGCAGGAGGAAGGAGGAGCAGTCAGGTAGCGCCCGCCATCGGGGGGAGGAGTCACGGTGAGGAGGAGGGGCCAGAGGGGAGAGGAGGAGCCACAGTGAAGAGGAGGAGTCAGTGAGATAGAGGAGGGGCCACAGTGAGATGGAGGAGGAGCCACAGTGAAGAGGAGGAGTCAGTGAGATGGAGGAGGAGTCACAGTGAGATGAGGAGGAGCCACAGTGAGATGGAGGAGGAGCCACAGTGAGATGGAGGAGGAGCCACAGTGAGATGGAGGAGGAGCCAGTGGTTGTTAGCGGTAGAAACTTAGCGTTACGTACTAACCCACACATCAGAGCACTTCCTGTGCTGCAGTATTACTTCCAGCCAGCGTACTACCTACACAGCATCTGAAATGGAGTAATACTGTGTTCTTTACTCTATGAGTCCTGCACAGTACTAGTACATGCTACATCGTCACCTCATTGTCATGGCGACACGTCCTAGAAACTGTTACCGCCGTCCCGTCCTCCCAATGCATTGTGGGATACGCTCCCCAGCACAGTGCAGTGTTTACATATTAGGACATCTCTCCAGATGTAGTATCATCCTGGTACTTTCCACAGACTGTTTGATGTGTACTTATTTTTTGGAGATAGGAAACACTACTGGGGTGTACTGCACAGTCTGTGGTGTACTACAGTGTGTAGTATAATTCCGGACACTGATTCAGTAAACTTTATGTCTTTGTTGTATTTAAACCCAGCGTGACAGAGACATTGAAGATATTAATATTTATTTGTTTATTATAAAGTATTTATTTCACCTGTATAGTTTTCTTCTTTTCATCTTTGTTGTTGTTTTACAAACAAATGTCACAAGTTATTTGTACATTTTACAAAGAAGAGAAAACATTTAAACATGGAGGTGAACTGAGAACAAGGACTGTTCCAGAACACACTGAGCACAATGACACACACACACACACAACTGTTTGTTAATCTGCTTATACTGGAGCAGGTTGAGGAAGAAAGAATGTTTTAAACGTTAATACCGTTAAAATACTACTACTACTACAACTACTACTACTACACATGACAATAATAGTATAAACGTAGTTCATATTTATAGTAATAATAATAATAGTAATATTTATTATTATTATTATTATTATTACTATTATAATTCTTGTTTTTTTTATTCCAAACCAGTTTTTTCCCCTTAGGTCCTGACAAAGAAACATGGTATGACAGTTTATTTGGTGTACTTTAAACACTTGTAGTCACACTAGTAAGTGATCAAATGAAAACAGATAAAAACGTAAGTTCAACATTCAAACCTGTTCGTGTTCAGTTGCTGCGGCTTCTGGCTCCGTTGGCTGGACGGAAAACGGACTTTGACCCTTGAAAAAGAAAAACTTTGACTGCGAAAGCGGCTTCAACGTTTAAAGGACGTTCTCTGGGAAAGCTGCGAGCGACACGCAGCACATTGAGGGGAAAACTCAGCGAAAACGCCCAAAAGTCACCGCTGGAGCTCAGGAGGCCTCCTGCCACAGCCAGGAGCGTTCCCAGCGGCATTCTGGGAAGTGTAGTTTCCACGGTGGGGGAAAAGTCGTTTTTGATTTGTTTTTGCTTGTTTGTTTGTTTGAAACGCAATGCCAAGAAGTACAATGACAAGAAAATAATCATTATATTAAAATGGAAGTGAAACATTAGAGTTAATGTAGAACAAATCAGTCATTCCAGCAATAAACTCAAAACTACGGAAGCCCCGAAAGTCACGTAAATCTTTTGACTCATTAACAAGTTTAGATTTTTTTTATCGCCTTCGAGGTTGCTTATTACTATAAACATAGGATCAGGGGCAAATAAAAACATTATTTAAGACAAACAAACAAGACAAAAAATAAGGTATTTTTGTACAGTCAAGGTTGTTTACAAAGTCTAACCCTATATTAGTTTCATGTTTTAAAAACTTTCATCGGCAAAATAAATTATTTGGAAGACCCTGCACACAGGTTTCACGAGACACCGCTTCCTAGTTGGATGTAGTGGTGGAGAGCGTCCCCAAGGGAGAGAGAGTGGTCGTTGGCGCAGATCTCAATGGGCATGTTGGCCAAGGGACCAGAGACATAGGTGACAAGAGGGTGACGGGTAGGTATGGTGTCAAGGAGATCTCATCACATCTTATGCAGGAAGTGCAATCTGAAAGAGATTAGTGACTGCAAAGTGGTGGTAGGTGTCTGGTGGTCTGTAGGATGACTCTGGAGGCCAAGAAGAGGAAGAGAGTAAAAGAAGAGTAAATAAAATAAAATGGTGGAAGTTGAAAAAGGAGGAGTGTTGCATGCAATTTAGGGAAGAGGTAAGGCAGGCAATAGGTGGGAATGAACAGTTACCAGATGACTGGGAAACAACTGCAGAAGTGGTGAGGGAGACGGCCAAGAAGGTACTCGGTGTATCATGCGGGAAGAGGAAGGAAGACAAGGACTCCTGGTGGTGGAATGAGGACGTACAGGAGAGCATAGAGCAGAAGAGGTTGACGAAGAAGAAATGGGAAAGTCAGAGAGATGAAGAAAGTAGACATGAGTACAAGCTGATGTGGCGCAAGACGAAGAGAGAAGTGGCAAAGGAAAAGGACGAGTTGTATGAGAGGTTGGACAGTAAGGAAGGAGTAAAGGACTTGTACCGATTGGCAAGACAAAGGACCCAAGCTGGGAAGGATGTACAGCAGGTTAAGGGTGATGAAGGATAATGATGGGAATGTGCTGACGAGTGAGGAGAGTGTGTTGAGAAGGTGGGAGGAGTACTTTGAGGAGCTGATGAATGAAGAAAATGAGAGGGAGAGAAGAGTGGATGATGTGGGGATAGTGGATCAAGAAGTGCAGCAAATGAGCAAGGATGAGGTGAGAACAGCATTAAAGAAGATGAAGAGTGGAAAGACAGTTGGCCCAGATGTCATACCTGGGGAAGCATGGAAATGTTTAGGTGAGATGGCAGTGACGTTCCTAACGAGACTGTTTAACAACATCCTGGAGAGGGAGAGGATGCCAGAGGAGTGGAGAAGAAGTTTACTGGTACCATCTTCAAGAAGAAGGGAGATGTACAGAGCTGTAGTAACTACATTGGAATAAAGTTGATCAGCCACAGCATGAAGCTATGGGAAAGGCTAGTGGAGGCTAGGTTAAGAGGAGCGGTGGGGATCAGCGAGCAGCAGTATGGTTTCATGCCAGGAAAAAGTACTACAGATGACATGTTTGCTTTAAGAATGCTGATGGAAAAGTACAGGGAAGGACAGAGGGAGTTGCACTGTGTCTTTGTGGATTTAGAGAAAGCGTATGATAGGGTGCCGAGAAAGGAAGTGTGGTATTGCATGAGGAAGTCGGGGGTGGCAGAGAAGTACATAAGAGTGGTACAGGATATGTATGAGGGCAGTCAGTCAGTAGTAAGGTGTGCAGTAGGTGTGACCAAGGCCTTCAAAGTGGAGGTGGGACTGCATCAAGGATCAGCTCTGAGCCCTTTCTTGTTGTAGTGGTGATGGACAGGTTAACAGATGAAGTCAGGCAGGAGTCTCTGTGGACTATGATGTTCACGGATGACATTGTGATCTGTAACAAGAGTAGGGAGCAGGTGGAGGAGAGCCTGGAGAAGTGGAGGCAGCATTTGAGAGAAGAGGAATGAAAGTCAGCAGGAGTAAGACACAATACATGTGCCTGAATGGGAGGGAGGGCGGAGAAAAGCTGAGAATGCAAGGAGTGGAGGTGGAGAAGGCGGATGAGTTAAAGTACTTGGGGTCGACCATCCAAAGCAGTGGAGAGTGCGGGAGAGAGGTGAAGAGAGTCCAGGCAGGGTGGAATGGGTGGAGAAGAGACTACAGGCAGGGTGGAGCGGGTGGAGAAGGGAGTACAGGCAGGGTGGAGCGGGTAGAGAAGAGTGTCCGGAGTGATGTGTGACAGAAGGGTTCCAGCCAGAGTGAAGGGGAAGGTGTACAGGACGGTAGTGAGAGCAGCCTTGTTGTTCGGTTTAGAGGCGGTGGCACCGACTAAAAGGCAGGTGGATGAAGTGGAGGTGGCAGAGTTGAGGATGTGGAGGTTTTCATTGGGAGGGACAAGGATGGACAGGATTAAGAATGAGGACATTAGAGGGACAGCTCAGGTTGGACCGTTTGGTGGAAAAGTGAGAGAGGCCAGATTGAGATGGTTTGGACACGTGTGGAGGAGAGATGAGAGTTACATTGGGAGAAGGAGGCTGAGGGTGGAGCTGCCAGGCAAGAGGAAAAGAGGAAGCCAAAGAGAAGCTTGATGGAGGTGCTGAGGGAGGACATGCAGGCGGGTGGTGTCAGCAAGGAGGATGCGCAGAACAGGAGGTGTTGGAGGCAGATGATCCGCTGTGGCCACCACTAACGGGAGCAGCACAAAGACGTTTTTAAAAACTTTCATCAGGGAATAACACTGAACAAAGGTTCCACTCGACACCGCTTCCTTCGCACCAATTTTAATTTAAATCTTTGCTCAAAATGCTCCTTTTTCTCTCCATTCATCTCCCAAAAAACAATGGAATTTAAATAATTTTTAAAATCTTTTCTTCCAGAACTTCTACGGAAGCCTTGAAGGTAAGAAATAACTTTTGAATTTGAGCCAAAATGTGTAAAAAATAATAATAGTGCAGCTTCCTTCAGAGTTACTTTCTTTAGCAAGCTGCTTTAAATGGAACGTGGCTTCATTGAGCTCATCCCTCCTTCAGGATCTGCACCGTGACCTTCACACCTTTTTATTTTGCTGTATTCCATAATATTGGTCATTCCATTGCAGTGTTCATTGCTGCTCCGCCACACACACCAACACTGTGTTCTGGGGTGAATGAACATTTATTGGACGTGTACTCCGCTTGTACTGCGACGTGGCTGCGTGGCGTCGCACCAACACACCACCAACAAAACATGAAAACAGAAGCTGGTGCTGCTCGCTTTAAAAAAAAAAAAAACAGACGCCGGCGCCAGCGGCGGGCGGGCGGGCGGGGGGGGGTCGCTCCGTCATCCCCAAAAACAAAAACCACAACTTTCCCGACGCGTCTCCTACGACCAGGGAAGTGACTGGAAAAAAAACAACAAAAACAACCTGCAAAATGTTTTGAGTGTGACGTGAAAACAAAAAGTGATGATGTCACACCCCCCCCCGGCGAAAGGCTGGGCCCTGCCTGGTCCCATGGCCTCGCCCCTCCCGCCTCAGTCCGTCTCCATGGCACTGCTGTGCGTCTCCTTGGAAACCATCAGCCTCATCAGCTTCCCGTGAAGCTTCTCCATCTTCTTCACGTCCTGGGCCTGGTCCGTCTTGTACTGCAAGCACTGACACACACACACACACACGGTGTTATACGACTGAAAACAACAAAACCATTGAAGTATCATTTAACTGAATGAAAGGACTGAAGCCTTGAGCTGCTCTTGAACACAAGAGCAGCTCAACGCTGTCGTCCGCCATGTTTGTTTACTCTAAAGTCACCGCTGATCATGTGAGATTTCGGGTTTTAAGAGTTTTAATCTGGTGTAGGACTCGTTTGATGGGGTCTGTTGGCGTGTGGATGGAGTCTGTTAGTGTGTAGATGGGAGGACAGCTGCTGCTTCTCCACCCACCACCGCGTCGTCTGTGACTTTGATGAACAGGTTTCCGTCGCAGTGTCTGTACTTCAGCACAACTCGGACCTGGAAAACAAACAGATTCATCTTTTCAGTTTTATCCTCCATCTTTAGAGCAGCTAGCCTGCTAGCCTGTTAGCCTGTTAGCCTGTAACCCTGTTAGCCTCTTAGCCTGTTAGCCTGTTAGCCTCTTAGCCTGTTAGCCTCTTAGCCTGTTAGCCTGTTAGCCTCTTAGCCTCTTAGCCTCTTAGCCTGTTAGCCTCTTAGCCTCTTAGCCTCTTAGCCTCTTAGCCTGTTAGCCTCTCTCTCTCTTTCACCTTCATCGGGTCCGTTAGATAGAGTTTCTCCGCCGCTCTGGAGAATTCCTCCCAGGTTTGGAAATAAGGCATGGCGCAGCGGGGCGCAGCGGGGCGCAGAGGGGCGCAGCGGGGCCAGGGGGGCGCAGCGGGGCGCAGCGGGTGGGACACCGGGAATCGACGCCCAAATCAGACAATTTCTTCCGGTGCTGGCGGCGGAAGTCCACGTCAGCAGCAGCGTGAGCTCAGCCAATCACAAGAGGCCTAGTGGACACTTCCGGTTCAGCTTTCAAAGTAAAAGCTCCTTGGGCCTCTTGGGTTTGTTTTGTTTTGTTTTTTTACGGCGGCCCGCTTCCTGTTCCGGTGCAGCACCGCCCTCCTCCTCCACACTGACTGCATGTTTTGACTTCAATTCCTCCCTGTTTCTTGTGTGTAATTTTTTCTTAACTTTCCCTTCATACTTTTTCCTTCTTAGTTTTGTTTGCCTTTATTATGTCACTGCACCGTAGTTGTGACACATGTGTGTCAGCCAGACGCGTAAACGCCTCCGCCATCTTGGTGCGGTGTTCATTCCGCTCACCGCACTGGAAGCGCTGATCTTATTCCCAAATGTTATTCCTATGATGTTGATGACAGCGAAGGGTGGAGGTTAAGGGTGGGGGTGGTCACTTTAGGGACAACACATCGTTATATATGCACAGCTTTCTTCAATACATTTTCATTTACCTTGAATTTCTTATCCTAAAGATTGGTGCATTGAGACAATTTGGAGAAAACGAACAGAAAATGATAAAAGTGTCCTGATCACTCTGTGTGCCTAGGAGACAGTTTAGGAGCTAGGAGACAGTGTAGGAGCTAGGAGACAGTGTAGGAGACAGTGCAGGAGCTACGAGACAGTGTAGGAGCTAGGAGACAGTGTAGGAGACAGTGTAGGAGCTAGGAGACCGCGTAGGAGACAGTGTAGGAGACAGTGTAGGAGCTAGGAGACAGTGTAGGAGACAGTGTCGGAGACAGTGCAGGAGCTACGAGACAGTGTAGGAGCTAGGAGACAGTGTAGGAGACAGTGTAGGAGCTAGGAGACCGCGTAGGAGACAGTGTAGGAGACAGTGTAGGAGCTAGGAGACAGTGTAGGAGACAGTGTCGGAGACAGTGTAGGAGCTAGGAGACAGTGTAGGAGCTAGGAGACAGTGTAGGAGCTAGGGGACAGTGTAGGAGACAGTGTAGGAGCTAGGAGACAGTGTAGGAGACAGTGTAGGAGCTAGGAGACAGTGTAGGAGACAGTGTAGGAGACAGTGTAGGAGCTAGGAGACAGTGTAGGAGACAGTGTAGGAGACAGTGTAGGAGCTAGGAGACAGTGTAGGAGCTAGGAGACAGTGTAGGAGACAGTGTAGGAGACCAAATCAGGGTTTTAAATCCAACCCATGAAACTGCTTGACGTGTGAAGTGTGATGGTTCAGACACCAGGGGGCAGCACCAGGTCACGCTCTGGGCCTGGTGAATCCCTGGACCAATCAAGTCTTATTTGATGTCATTTTATAATTCGGTGACGTAGCAGACACACATGGGCGTAGAACGATGTTACATCAAAGTCTCTACGATTGATTATTATGACATAAAAGGAAAATAAAGCCAAACCTGATGGAGAACCCTGTCTTTAATAAACCATCACGAGTAAAAGACAAACGATACATCACATGCTTTGCATCAACAAACTTCTTAAACATCACTTCAGCTCCAGTAGTGATGTCATCGCTGCTCCTGTGATGTCATCGTTCATCCTCCTGTGATGTCACCGCTCCTCCTCACTTGCTTCACAAACACACAAGAGACAAAAAGAAAATGTAAAACTTTATTTAAACAAATGTCAAAGGTATTAAAATGCAAAATACAAACAGGTTTTTCTTCTTTTAAATCCATGAGCGACTTGGAGCCACAAGTGTGATGAAGAGATTTAAAAAGAGACGGGACTTGGTGAAAAATTCATTTCCAATTATTTCTGACTCTCTCATAAAACAGATGTTTTCTGAAAAACACTTTGCTTCTTGTACGTCAGTAATCTAGTGTAAGACTTTTATTTTTATTTTTTTTATTCTTCTTTAAATATCTCGATTTCATCTCTGTGGCATCTGCACCGAGAGGGGAGTTCCTTCATCATTCAACCTTTTTTTACTTGATTTTGACATCATCACCTCAGGTTTATTGGTTTGACAGGAAAACACCTTTCTGCAGCGTCCAGCCTCGTTGCTAGGGGCAACCAGCACGTCCCGAGTCTGGAAAAACAAAGACAAACAAAAAAGAGAATTCATAAGCAACTTATTAATAACACGAGTACTGAGAATCAAGAGCAATGAGGCAATGAAGCCAGAACGCTGATGAGGACGCAGCATCTGGAGGATGATGTCACAACAGAAGAGCTGGACGCAGCATCAAACGTCAAGAGGAGTCACCAGGACCTGACGCTCTCACTGTGGAGCCTCACACCTTCTCAAGAGCGGGGACACCTGCGGGGACACCAGCTGGGACACCTGCTGGGACACCTGCTGGGACACCTGCTGGGACACCTGCGGGGACACCTGCGGGGACACCAGCTGGGACACCTGCTGGGACACCTGCTGGGACACCTGCTGGGACACCTGCGGGGACACCTGCGGGGACACCTGCGGGGACACCTGCTGGGACACCTGCGGGGACACCAGCTGGGACACCTGCGGGGACACCTGCTGGGACACCTGCGGGGACACCTGCTGGGACACCTGCGGGGACACCTGCTGGGACACCTGCTGGGACACCTGCGGGGACACCTGCTGGGACACCTGCTGGGACACCTGCAGGGACACCAGCTGGGACACCTGCTGGGACACCTGCGGGGACACCTGCTGGGACACCTGCGGGGACACCTGCGGGGACACCTGCTGGGACACCTGCGGGGACACCTGCGGGGACACCTGCGGGGACACCTGCGGGGACACCTGCTGGGACACCTGCGGGGACACCAGCTGGGACACCTGCTGGGACACCTGCGGGGACACCTGCTGGGACACCTGCGGGGACACCTGCGGGGACACCTGCTGGGACACCTGCGGGGACACCAGCTGGGACACCTGCGGGGACACCAGCTGGGACACCTGCGGGGACACCTGCGGGGACACCTGCTGGGACACCTGCGGGGACACCTGCTGGGACACCTGCGGGGACACCTGCTGGGACACCTGCTGGGACACCTGCTGGGACACCTGCTGGGACGCCGTCTTCTGGCGTCACCTTCATTCCGAAGCCAAGAAGGAGAAAGTGTCACTTGATAATTGGAGGCCGATGACTATGATGTCATGATGTCAAACGATGAGCTCACGTGTCTTCAGAAAGATGAGATGTGGCTTGAAATACGTTGGTGATGAGTGTCAATCAGACTTGGTGAAGGTAGAAGCAAACAACCACCAGGCTGCTTCCTGACAGGCTGCTTCCTGACAGGCTGCTTCCTGACAGGCTGCTTCCTGACAGGCTGCTTCCCGACAGGCTGCTTCCTGACAGGCTGCTTCCCGACAGGCTGCTTCCTGACAGGCTGGCTCCCGACAGGCTGCTTCCTGACAGGCTGCTTCCTGACAGGCTGGCTCCCGACAGGCTGCTTCCTGACAGGCTGCTTCCCGACAGGCTGCTTCCTGACAGGCTGCTTCCCGACAGGCTGCTTCCTGACAGGCTGGCTCCCGACAGGCTGCTTCCTGACAGGCTGCTTCCTGACAGGCTGGCTCCCGACAGGCTGCTTCCTGACAGGCTGGCTCCTGACAGGCTGGCTCCCGACAGGCTGCTTCCTGACAGGCTGGCTCCCGACAGGCTGGCTCCTGACAGGCTGCTTCCCGACAGGCTGCTTCCTGACAGGCTGCTTCCCGACAGGCTGCTTCCCGACAGGCTGCTTCCTGACAGGCTGCTTCCCGACAGGCTGGCTCCCGACAGGCTGGCTCCTGACAGGCTGCTTCCTGACAGGCTGCTTCTTAACAGGCTGGCTCCTGACAGGCTGCTTCCTGACAGGCTGCTTCCTGACAGGCTGGCTCCTGACAGGCTGCTTCCCGACAGGCTGGCTCCCGACAGGCTGGCTCCTGACAGGCTGCTTCCTGACAGGCTGCTTCTTAACAGGCTGGCTCCTGACAGGCTGCTTCTTAACAGGCTGGCTCCTGACAGGCTGCTTCCTGACAGGCTGCTTCCCGACAGGCTGGCTCCCGACAGGCTGGCTCCTGACAGGCTGCTTCCTGACAGGCTGCTTCTTAACAGGCTGCTTCCTGACAGGCTGCTTCCTGACAGGCTGCTTCCTGACAGGCTGGCTCCTGACAGGCTGCTTCCTGACAGGCTGCTTCTTAACAGGCTGCTTCCTGACAGGCTGCTTCCTGACAGGCTGCTTCTTGACAGGCTGCTTCCTGACAGGCTGCTTCCTGACAGGCTGCTTCTTAACAGGCTGCTTCCTGACAGGCTGCTTCCTGACAGGCTGCTTCCTGACAGGCTGGCTCCTGACAGGCTGCTTCCTGACAGGCTGCTTCCCGACAGGCTGCTTCTTAACAGGCTGCTTCCTGACAGGCTGCTTCCTGACAGGCTGCTTCCTGACAGGCTGGCTCCTGACAGGCTGCTTCTTGACAGGCTGCTTCCTGACAGGCTGCTTCTTAACAGGCTGCTTCCTGACAGGCTGCTTCCTGACAGGCTGCTTCCTGACAGGCTGGTTGATAGTTATGTGTTGAAAACCTTTTGTGTAAACTCTGTAATTTTACTGCTTCACTGACGTCAGTCGCTCTCTTCTTGGACCCCTGCAGTGAGCCCCGGGTGGAGGTGCTGGGTGGTGCTGGGTGGTGCTGGGTGGTGCTGGGTGGTGCTGGGTGGTGCTGGGCCACCGCATGGTTTTGTGCTTCGAACCGGGTGTGGAACACGTTCAGCGCATCAGGCAAAGAGGCATCGCTACCACAGGCTGGTGTTGATGTCCTGTCGTTGGTGACGGCTTGGATGCCCTGCCACAGCTGCCCTGTGTCTGGCACGGTGGTGCAGTGCATTGCACTGCTGCCTCACAGCAAGAAGGTCCTGGGTTTGATTCCCGCCTGGGGCGCTGTTGGCACCGTGCTCCGGTGGGTTATCTACCAAACAGGAGCCTTTCTGTGTGGAGTTTGCATGTTCTCCCCGTGCTCACATGGGGTTTCCTCCACCTCACGTCAGTAAGGACCTCCACCCAAAACATGCACCATCATGGTCTGACCAGCGATGGACACTTATCACCTGGTCCCCGGGCGCGTCCACGTACGCTGCCCACTGCTCCTGCTGTGGCCCCGGAGGAAGGACAAGCCAGGATGGTTCAATGCAGAGGAACCATTTCACCAGCACCATCAAGCATGTATGTGTGTGTGTGCAAGCATGTGTTGTGGAGTGTCGTGTGACGATTAAAGACTGTTTCTTCTTCTGTTTCTGTTTCTTCTTTCTGTTTCTGTCTCCGCTGTCACTAAAGTGGCCGTGGACTTTCCAGGCATGCGCTCGCTTTGCTTCCCTGATGGCCCGGGACAGTTTGGCCCTCGCTGTTCTCAGAGCCTCCTTATCTGTTAGGCCCTCGGCCTCCCAGCGCCACTAGAGGCCCCTCTTGCCCCATCTGCAGCTCCCTCCTTGAGCCCAATTGCACACACCTGGGATCAATTACCTGCATCACTCTCACAGTATTTAGTCTCAGTTTCCCAGTCATTCCTTGCCAGACCGTCAACTAGCTTACCCGAGTTGTACAGCTACTGGCTCCCTTCCAAGTTCCTAGTGCTTGTTTCAAGTTCCTGGTCTTTGTCTCGTCTTCTCCTTACCTGCTTGTCTCCTCTCGTCGACCCAGTCTGTCCGTCCAACTCCAGCCAGCCCGGTTTACCTGCTTGTCTCCGCTCGTCGACCAAGGCTGTCCGTCCTTCTCCATCCAGCCCGGTTCCCCGTCTCTCCACCCGGATCCTGGACCCCTCCTCCCGGTCATCCTCATCCCTGCCCAGTCCGGCTCCATCCCTACCTGACCGGGTTCCCCCCGGCCAGCTCCACCGTCCGGGCTAATAAACATCCTTTGTCTGCCTCCCGTCTCCCCGTGTCGTGCGTTTGGGTCTCTCCTAGCTCTGGTGGTGACATTATCTACTGCTCTGAAGGACGTATCTCACGGACTTGGCGGTCATCCGTGGCTTCCGGTTGGAGCGTGTGGTGATGGACTTGGTGACAGTCACTGATGCCGTGTACTCCTGCAAGTCAATGTAATATACAACGAGAAAAACTATTTTACGTTTATTTTTAAGTAATATTCATCCACATTTGAAAAAAAAAAAAGCATCATGTCTTCATTTCCCCTGTAGATATTTATTGATTTATTTGTAGTTATTTTTTTGTCTGTATTTTTCCATTTTATTTATATGACGTTTGAACATGGCTCGTTGTTGTCATGCGTTGTATTTGCTGTTAGTTTGTCATGTTTATTCAATAAAATTAACCTTTGGCTCGTGAAGTTCAATAAAACTATTCAATACTAAACTTTTTAAACAATATTATGCGACGCGCTAAAAGAAAGTCAGGGCAACAGTGTTTCTGCTGTGTTCACGGAAGCTCGGAAATCGGTGACTCCGCTAAATGTATCCATCGCCTCTGTTCGGGAACACGTGGACGCTGCAGTACAGGTGTTTGTTCGGCAGGTTGTAATTCGTACAGCGTCCGAGTGTCTCAGATGCAAGTTCGACGTGTTTTCTAATGAAAATGCACAGTGAACCTCTTTTCCCCACGTGTGCCGCCATGTTGCCATGACATGAGGTGGGACCCGAGTGACCCGCCCCAAGCTCCCACCTGCACCGGGAACCCGAAGTGGAAGTTTAGATTCCTCAGAAGTTCCGACGCCAGCGGAACGCAGCATAAGCGGTTAAATCGTGACGTCAATCTCATGCGACAACAATCCAGGTGGTCGTTAGCGCTTTGTTACTCTGTACTAAGTTACTTTTCAATGGCCGCGCAGCGGCAAAGACGGTCACGTCAGAAACACCGACGTGACCTCGCTGTGTGTTGAACAAAACACGCGCGACAGCGACCACCGGCGGAACGTGGAGCAGCAGCATGTTGATCGTGGCCCCCGATGGCGTCACCGCCGCGCCGCCGCTCTGCCGCTCCGCACGGCGCGGCGGCGCGGCGGCGCGGCACGGTGCCGCCTGCCTCACAGTCCGGTGGAAGCAGAAGCAGCGGCTCCTCCGGCTCCTCCGCTCCCTCCGGTCCCTCCGCTCCCTCCGCTCCCGCACCGAGGAGCAGCGTCAGTAGCAGCGGCCGCGGCCCCCCGCAGACCATGTAGGACGCCGCGTCGCGCCGCGCGTTGCTTTTCTTTTCTGTTTCATTTGTTTTTTTGGACTTTTTTCCCTCCGCCGCGCGCACCGCGAGCGCGCCCCCGCGGCTTCTCCGAATAAACAAGTTGGAGAAGAAAGTGACGGAGCAGCGAGTGACGGAGCATGAGGTGAGCCCCGCTCGACCGATCACACCGATCACAGCCGATCGATCCGCGGCATCGATCCGTTCGCCGCGGAACGGGCTTTTCTTTCCGCCGTGCACGCGCACAGCCGCTTCTCCCACGAGGCGCGTGCACGCCAGTCAATTTGCACCGCGTATTGATTCGCGGTCGGCGCGGGAATCGAACCGCCAACCGTCTGTGGCAGGACCGGGGCGGTTGCAGGTTTATTAACGGTTCTGCGTGGGAGACGATCTACCCCAAGTTACACGGTGTGCGCGCGCACGTGCACGCGCGCAGTCTGGCGGCAGACGTGCGTCGCGTTGCAATGCACCGCCCTGCAGCAATGGAGGGATTATCTCCTGGGTGGAGGAGAGGAGATGGGTGGAGGGATAGGAGAGAAGAGGAGTGGAGGTGGAGGAGGTTCTGTTCGTCAACTTCATGCACATGCGTGATGGGGCTGCTCCCGTGTGTTTTGGTCGTGTCAGCTGGTTCTCAGACCCCCCAGAGGGAGGGTCCAGGTCCATCTGCTCCGACCCTGCAGCAAACCCCTGCACAGGGAAGGTCCTGCTCCTGCATTCCTTCTGCCTTACGCAACATGAGTGTGTTTGGGCGTTGAGCTCCGTCTCCTCCTTCTCCTCCTTCTTCTCCTTCTCCTACTTCTCCTCCTTCTTCTCCTCCATCTTCTTCTCCTCCTTCTCCGCCTTCTTCTCCTTCTTTGGAACACGGATCAGAACCAACGCTCTGGACCCGTCTCCTCTTCTTCTCCTGGTTCCTCCCGTTCTTCTCGTCTCTGGACGGATCGGAGCAGTGAGTCGCGTCCAGACCCTTCCTTGTCACGCGTGGTGCGTCAGGTCGCTGGTGTTCAAGCTGTGGGTGGAGGCCCCCTGGAGGGTCGCAGTGTCGAAACGTGGAAAAGACACGTTGACGTCCTGATGAAAGGAGCCGTTGACGCTGAGCTTCATGACGTAACAACCTTCAACCTCCAAAGGTTCTTTTCTGCCTTTTGACTCCATTTAAGGTCGGAAACAGCCGCCACTTCCTGTAGCGTCTGGTTTTGGAAATATCACAGCGCCTCCTGGTGCACACGCTAAGATCACACGCTAAGATCACACGCTAAGATCACACGCTAAGATCACACGCTTGTTAGGATTCAAAAAGTCCCGTTCGGGGGGAAAGTCGTCTCACCTTCGTGAGCACTGTTGCATGCTGGGAAAGTTCAGAAGTCACTGCTGATTCTCTGGAAGTGTGTGTGTATGTGTGTATGTGTGTATGTGTGTGTGTGTGTGTGTGTGTGTGTGTGTGTGTGTGTGTGTGTGTGTGTGTGTGTGTCTGTGTGTGTGTATGTATGTGTGTATGTGTGTGTGTGTGTGTGTGTGTCTGTGTGTGTGTGTATGTATGTGTGTGTGTGTGTGTGTGTGTGTGTGTGTGTGTGTGTGTGTGTATGTATGTATGTATGTATGTATGTGTGTGTGTGTGTGTGTGTGTGTGAGTGTGTGTGCGTGCGTGCGTGCGTGTGAGTGTGTGTGTGTGCGTGTGTGTGCGTGCGTGCGTGCGTGCGTGTGTGTGCACCTCTAATCGGCTCCAGCTGCAGCTTTTGCTGTTTCATGGAGCTTCGTTCTCTCTTTTAATGGTTCCCTGTTTCCAATCTTCCTCTCCTGTTGCTCTGCTCCTCTTCCTCCTCCTCCCTTCCCCCTTTCCTCTCAGTTGAATCAGTGTTTGTTCTCCTAGTTCCTGGTTTTCGTGAGGTCAAACAGATGATGTCATGATGACGTAACAACACATTGTGATGGTCAGTGTTGTTGTGGCTTTGAGAGGGTGGATCTGCTGTTACAACGTGTGTGTGTGTGTGTGTGTGTGTGTGTGTGTGTTCTACAGAACCTGTTGGATTCGTTAACTAGTTTTAAAATGTTCCTGGTTCTCCACCTCCTCCACCTTCAGGAGCCTCCGTTTGATCCATCCGATCAGATTCTCTGGATCTCTGGATCCGATCTGAGATCAATATGTTTTATTGACTAGATGTGATTCAGTGTCTCTTCCTCAGGGGAGGATGCTCTGACCTCTTGCTGGGGACCCCTTGGACCCTCTGGATGGGCCTCCTGGGGGTCCTCGGACCCAGCGTTGAGAACCATTACTACATCAGTGTGACTCCTGGTGACGTTGGACATCACAGTAGAGCCTCGACTCAGTTCCTCTGACTGGTAGCGGCACCACGTCAGCTCCACGCGCGTCGGGGATGGAACGGAGCGAAGGCTCCCGTCGCAAAATGAAATAAGAACCAGATCCGTTCCGCGGCAACGGAAAGTCCAGCGGTTCGGAGGCTGGAAAGCTGACCTTTCACCTCCAGCCAATTACGGTTGTGGATTTAGAAAGAAGCCCCGCCCCCTCCCCGTCCAGCACGAGCAGCTCGGAGGAAGAGGAAGCGTCGTTGGATGTTTCTGTTCTGACCCAAAGCAAACGCTGAATATCGCCGTAAAACATGTCACAAACACCACAAACTGTAGATTTTATTAAATCATTTATTTAGAAAACAGAAGATAAAATGATGAAGATTCTTTTCATATAATGAACGTTGCTCGGCAGCGTGTAACGTAAGAAGTGAACGAGGACGAGGACTTCACTTCAATTTAGATCAAATAAATACAAACATATGTTTATATAAATATACATGTGTATTTTTAAATATATATATATAAATATATATGTATGTGTGTGTGCATATATATATACTGTATATATATATGAATAAATACATGTATATAAATATATGTTTTATATATATCAATATATGTTTTATATATATATATATATATATATACATACATACATACACATACATACACATATATATATATACACATATGTATGTGAAGTCCTCGTCCTCGGTCACTTCTTACGTTACACGCTGCCGAGCAACGTTCATTATATGAAAAGAATCTTCATCATTTTATCTTTGTTTTTTCTTGTTTAATTCTTCTTCTTCTTTCTGCCGTTGGCAGGAGGAGGCCAAACGCTGCCGAGTTTTGTTGGAACATTTTTTTTCCACAATGTAGATTAATATTTGGTGACGTTTGATTCCTCCTTTACAAAGAAAAACATTTGACAGAAGTTGTGAATTTCATGTTAAATATGGTTATGGGATGGCGGTCACACCCTCATCCGTGTCATTGGTGCTGGTCTCGTTGGTTCCACGTGGCTCCGTAGGCGTCTGGAACCGGCTCAAACCGGACGCTGGTGTTTTAGTCAGAGCTTCATCAATAATCCAGACGCTGCACGGCTCTGATGTCAGAGGGTGCGGAGGGGATCCTGATGTCACCAGCACCTGAGGAAGAGGAAGAGGAGGGAGCGTCATCATCATCATCATCATCATCATCAGCCGGGAGGGATGATGCAGAAAAACATCAGTTTAATATTTAGAAAAATCTAACAAGGGAGGAAGAAGGGAGGGAGGAAGGAAGGGAAGAGGGAGAAGCTAAAATGTTGTAAACTCATCTTCAGCTCAGCCTGGTGAGGGGGGGATCCTTCCTGAAGTAAAAGCTCGTTGCCAGGAGCAGCCTCCTCCGCGTCGTCACGTACGACGACACAAAGCTGCAGATCGTGTTCAAACTTCCAGCTCTGGCCTCCGACCTCTGACCCCAGACTCCCTGATGTTCAGCCGCTCCAAGCGTCCGAGCCGTTTAATTAGGAACAGGAAGTAACTTCGTCTTTAAGGGAGGTTGTTGCTCTTCCTCTTCCTCCTCTTCATCTGTGCTGTTTTCATTGATGACATCATTGTGACACACGTTTCAGGATCTTTCAAGTGTTTTGCAGAGATTATATTAATAATTATATGATAATGTAATATTGTCAGCGAAGCTGCCTCTGACCGGTGTTGCCACGGCGACGACACTGGAGCCGGTCAGTGGGTCGAATGGGAGTCAGACAGGAGTGAACTGTCTGTCTGTCTGTCTGTCTGTCACATTTAATTTGAGGGAGAGACAGATTCAGTGGTTGAACAGAAAGTCCATCACCACCATCACATGTAATATTTATATTTGTGTGATGTCAAGACAGAGAGACACATTCCTGGCTATGAATTCTGGGAAATTCTGGGGGTTTGGTTGACGGGCTGGAGGAATATCGCCATGGCAACCGGAGGGATGCTTGGGACGGTCACGTGACTTTTCACAGAATGACTCCATGTCTCACACACACACACACACACACACACACACACACACACACAGAACCAAATGAAAACCAAAACCCTTTAACGTGTGTGTGTGTGTGTGTGTGTGTGTGTGTGTGTGTGTGTGTGTGTGTGTGTGTGTGTGTGTGTGTGTGTGTGTGTGTGTGTGTGTGTGTGTAAGAGGAGACAGGACAGATGGCAGCTCAGCTCAGAATGCTCACAAAAGGTCTACACAGCTCCCGTCACACACACACACACACTCACACACACACACACACACACACTCAGTGCCTTGCTCAGAGGCTATGGCAGGAGTGTATTTTGGGGTCGGCTGTGATGCTGTCATAGTAATAGTTAATATTTTATTATTCCTCCACCTGAATCCAGCTTGAGGAGGATGATCCTCACTCACTTTCTTTTCTAATCTAATGGGATTTTACAGGCTTTGCAACACACACACACACACACACACACACACACACACACACACACTGAACACAAGCATGTCGTCATGCCGACGGGGGGGTATTTATCGTCTGTCATTTTATTTACTGTTTGATTCAGAATCATTAATCTTTATAGATAAATAATCAGATCATCTTACTTGCATGTTATAGATATTTATCTACATGAGAGAGACAGACAGACAGACAGACAGACAGCAGCCTCGAAGTGTTGTCCTCATTCGCCCTCGATGTGACGTGACGTTGTGTGCAGTGCTGCGAGAGAAAGTAATAACATAATAATATAATATCATAATGATAATAACAATAACAATAATAACAACAATAAGAATAATATTAATAACAATAATAATACCATAATAATAACATAATATCATAATAACGTCATAATAATTACAATAGCAGCAATAATAAAAACAAGAAGAATATTTAAAACAATAATAACAATGACATAACAATATAATAATAACAATAACAACAACAATAATTACATATTAATGATAACATAACATAATAATGATATAATAACATTATAATAATACAATAATAACAATAACAACAATAATAACAATAACCTTTCATACATGAAATTCAACCCAAAGTGCTTTACATGAAATGAAGTCATCAGCTGTAAGAATGAAAACAAATCAAACAAATAGAATGAATTGAATAAAAGAATTGTAATACAGTGGAACCTCACTTTACGACTTTAATTTGTTCCATGACTGAGCTCGTTTGACGATGTGCTCGTTTTACAAATGAATGTTCCCCATTGAAATTAATTGAAATATAATTAATCCGTTCCAAGTCCCAAAAACCACCCAAAAGTCATTTTTTCTGGGTTTTAAAACAGAATATGCGTATCGTCGCCGTGCTCGGGTGGTATTGCCGTGCTAGGTCCACTACACGTGTTCCTTTCTCATGTTTATCAATGATTTCCTTCTTCAATTTGATGGTAAGTTGCTTTTTCTTCCTCTCAGAACTGTTCTTTGACACAATAATTATTATAAAATAAAAGCAAAAAACGCACAAAACTCAAAGGAAAACACTGGGAAAACACAAACGGGACGCTTCCAAAACCAGATATGGGCGTGGACCGAGCGAGCGGCGGCCGCGCTGCGT
>NC_137189.1:51407820-51427820 GCF_960531495.2 Zeus faber | reverse complement strand
AATATAATTAGTCATAGTACGTTTTGGGAAAGTGGATCCCAAAACTCACGGTTCGGTGCATTTTCCACAAGTCATTGATGAAAGGTGGTGAAGTCGCAGCAAGGCAGCGTTGCACCGTCAACCCCTCCCTGCTCCAGAGTGAAGCAGCATCTGTGTTGTTTATCTTTATTTCACTGCAACCTCCACATTTAAGGAATTATGACTTTAAAAAAGCGGCAGTAAAACTCTATTTCACTATGATACGACCGCGGGGGGCGACGCCCAAGTTTCACCACCAGACATAACCACAGAACGGGAACCGTGGTTCCAGCGCTGGACCATAATATGATAAATACTTGTGGAAAAAAATCCCAAAGTAGTTTTCCTGCCGTCCTGGCCCCAGTGTCTGCTGACTGTTCCAGAGCTCTAATCTGTGGACCGCACCTTTAACCCACCGGGCCCCTGGTCTTTATGCTTCACACTGGGCCCGGAGCCACATCGGCGGCGTACGGTTGTGGTTGCATGTTGTGGTTTGGACTCTGAGGAGCACGGCTCACTCCGCCTGAAAATCAATACGCCTTCATGTGGAAACGCCCGCCGATATTTGGGATTGATCTTGAAACGCGGGGGACGTGGTCCGCCTGGACGCCCGGAGCGGAGGGGGGATCCATCCCGACGCCCTGGGGTGTGGCCCCAAAGTCGGACCCTGTGTCACCGTGGGAGCGGTGAAAGCCTCCGTCCCCGCGGCTCCACGGAGACCTGCCGCGCTGGAAATACTTTATGGTGGTGGAAGGATTGTCTTGTTGGATTGAAGGAAGGCTTTTGTCTTTTTCAACCCAGGTCTGTTCAGATCTTGGCTCCGTCTTTCAGGACGGTTCAACCTGCTGCTCAACGCCGTCCAACAGGCACTTTAAAGAAAACCTTCATCCAGTTGTCTGATATTATAACAGAAATATCACATTTTATTTAAAACGACTTTTTGCAATCACCGCAGTGCCTCCATAGTGACATTGGCTCCAGCAGGTTGCCAGTAGGAAGCGACAGAACTTCCTGTTTATAATGTCTCACATTAGCATTAGCATGTAGCCAAACAGCTCTTTTGTCCAAGTGCAAAAGACTCAATAAATCTCTGAAAAACCGAATAAAATGTGTGGGTTGTGGCCTGGCTTTAAGTCACTGATGAATAAATGATGTCACACACAAATGTCGTGATGTAAATGAATCGGTATTGTGCGAAATCTCCACCGATTGAATCCAGTTGATAGGTGGTGTTTGACACCTCCATCTTGGGGGGTTTGGTGTTTGCTTGTGTCCCATTTAAGACGGAGCGATGACGCAGATTGATCCAGCATGGCTTTTTATGTACAGCGGCAGGGGGGGCATTCCTCCAACCACCCCCCCGTAACCCCACTGTACGCCCCCCCACCACTCCACCCCTCCACCCCTCCATTCTCCGCCCAACCTTCAGCTGCTCCGCTTTTAGAGCTGGCTCCAGGAAGGTGGGGTTGGTGGGGGTGTCCATGTCCGACCGAATACCAAAGCT
The DNA here is from genome assembly GCF_960531495.2 of Zeus faber. Lineage (NCBI taxonomy): Eukaryota > Metazoa > Chordata > Actinopteri > Zeiformes > Zeidae > Zeus > Zeus faber. Next base: position 51,426,298 of record NC_137189.1, on the reverse strand, counting down.
CTGCCCCAGTCAGCGTTCAGTCGGTCAGACCGGAACTGTTCACTGTAGGGTCAGTCAGTCAGGTAGACAGACAGTCAGTCAGATAGTCAGATAGACAGTAAGAGTCTATCGGTAAATCGAATCGGTCGGTCGGGGTGCGAGGCAGACGGCTCACCTGCTTGATCATTGTGGAGAGAAGGGTCCGTGGGAACACCACCTCTTCCAGGCGGTGGAGGCGCTGCATCCTGCCGACGTCCAGATGACGCGCGATACGTAAGCTTCACCCAGAAACACCGTCAGGACTTGTTTGAACCTAACATACGGCAGGGACACAACGACTACTCTGAAAAGACCGTTTAAAGACTGTTCAAAGACTGTGTAGACTGTTTAAAGAGTGTTAAAAGACTGTTAAGAGACTGTTCAAAGACTTTTCAGACGGTTTAAAGACTTTTCAGACGGTTTAAAGACTTTTCAGACGGTTTAAAGACTTTTCAGACGGTTTAAAGACTTTTCAGACGGTTTAAAGACTGTCTAAAGACTGTTTAAAGACTGTTTAAAGACTGTTTTAAGACTTTCTTTCTGTGGCAGTAGTGCACACACTACAGATGACATCATCCTGATGATGTCATCACCAGGGTTTCCTCTTAACGACTTAACACAGAATCATCCTCAAGGTTCTTCTTGAAAGGTTCTGGAAAATTGCTCCAGGCCTGGGAAATCCTCCTCAAGGCCTCTGGTGTGAACAAGGCTTAATGCTGATGCCGACAACCCTGTCCACAGAGGAAAAGAGAAACTGCAGCTGCCCCCCCTGCTGTGTCGTCAGCTTTCTGCCTGCCCGTCTGCCTGCCCGTCTGCCTGCCTGTCTGCCTGTCTTTCTGCCTGTCTGTCTGTTCGTCGTGTTCATCCGCTCCGGTTCCTTCAGTATTCATGTCTCGGTGGAGGCTGCGTCTCCTCCTCCTCACAAACAGAAGCAGCCTCTAAAAGCCATTTGCTGACTGCTGCCTCTGGCTGCTTGGCTGCTTATTTCTAAAGCGCTTATTGTGGCGTGTGCTGTGTGCGAGTGCTTCCGTGCGGATATCATTTCACTATAGTTAGCGTGTTTGTCCCTGCTCTGAGTTTAATTATATTTTATTATATACTGTTCATATGTATAATAGAGGAGTCGTCCACTTCAGGTTCCCGAAACTGAGATGTTGTTTTTCATGGTCCTCCGCGTCAGACTGGGCTCTGTCACGAGAAAACCCCCCGAAATAAAAAAATTAAAAAATATTAAATGTAATGAACAAAATTCACCTCCATTTGTGAGGGTGAATTGTAATTGTGTAGAAAAAGCATGTATCACGAAAAAATACACAAAAAAAACACCAAACACAATAATAATTTTGCTGCTGACCCCCTGGAATTCATTCATGGACCCATAGTGGTGCCGCGGGTCCCCGTTTGGGAACCCCTTGTCCTGTTGATTTGTGGTTGAGCTCGCTCTCCACTGAGCAGTTTCCCCCATCTGTCTGTCTGCCTGTCTGTCTGCCTGTCTGTACACCTGTCTGTCACCTGTTGTCGCTTGCAGAAGTTTGCCCGGCAACAATGAAATCACTGTGAGTCAGTGTTGGGGGGGGGGGGGCGGGGCAACTTTAGTCTCATACATGCACCACATGTTTTTAACATGTTAACATGTTAACAACATGTTGTTAACATGTTAACAACATGTTTTTAACATGTTTTTAACATGTTTTTAACATGTTAACATGTTAAGTGTGAACACGTCAAGGCGTCCTTCTGCACGTGGCGGGACAGGAAACAGTGGGAGGACGGAAGCAGGCTGCTCTGGATCCTGCTCAGTTTCTCTGAAGCCGTTGGAGGTGGAGCCTGGTCGACGCCCCTCCACCTGGAAGCCACGCCCAGCGCTCCGTCTTCCCAACGCTCAGGAACGCAGGCCTGCTCCAGGTGGAGTCTTCCTGGTGGTGTTTAGGGTGAAGGAGCAGGAGGGTGTGGTGTTTCACATCAAACCAACTCAACCACTGTTGTTGTTACAATGTGGATGTTTCAAACGTAACATCACTGATCAAACTGCACCAGCTGCAGCTTTACTTAGTGTTGTTGTTGTTGTTGTTGTTGTTGTTGTTGTTGTTACTACTAGTTAGTGATGGAAGAGTCATGAACCAGTTTGTTGTGAACAAATCTTGTGAATGACTGAGTCTGGAATCACTCCAAGAGATTGGAACTGAATATAATTACTATTACTTATTAAGAATGACTGTTACTTATTAAGAATGACTGTTACTTATTAAGAATGACTATTACTTATTAAGAATGACTGTTACTTATTAAGAATGACCGTTACTTATTAAGAATGACCATTACTTATTAAGAATGACTGTTACTTATTAAGAATGACTATTACTTATTAAGAATGACCGTTACTTATTAAGAATGACTGTTACTTATTAAGAATGACCATTACTTATTAATTATGACTGTTACTTATTAAGAATGACTGTAACTTATTAAGAATGACTGTTACTTATTAAGAATGACTGTTACTTATTAAGAATGACCATTACTTATTAATTATGACTATTACTTATTAAGAATGACTGTTACTTATTAAGAATGACTGTTACTTATTAAGAATGACCATTACTTATTAATTATGACTATTACTTATTAAGAATGACTGTTACTTATTAAGAATGACTGTTACTTATTAATTATGACTATTACTTATTAAGAATGACTGTTACTTATTAAGAATGACTATTACTTATTAAGAATGACCATTACTTATTAAGAATGACTGTTACTTATTAAGAATGACTGTTACTTATTAAGAATGACTGTTACTTATTAAGAATGACTGTTACTTATTAAGAATGACTATTACTTATTAAGAATGACTGTTACTTATCAATTATGACTATTACTTATTAAGAATGACTGTTACTTATTAAGAATGACCATTACTTATTAATTATGACTGTTACTTATTAAGAATGACTGTTACTTATTAAGAATGACCATTACTTATTAATTATGACTGTTACTTATTAAGAATGACTGTTACTTATTAAGAATGACTGTTACTTATTAAGAATGACTATTACTTATTAAGAATGACCATTACTTATTAATTATGACTGTTACTTATTAAGAATGACTGTTACTTATTAAGAATGACCATTACTTATTAATTATGACTGTTACTTATTAAGAATGACTGTTACTTATTAAGAATGACTGTTACTTATTAAGAATGACTGTTACTTATTAAGAATGACTGTTACTTATTAATTATGACTGTTACTTATTAAGAAGGACTATTACTTATTAAGAATGACTGTTACTTATTAAGAATGACCATTACTTATTAATTATGACTGTTACTTATTAAGAAGGACTATTACTTATTAAGAATGACCATTACTTATTAATTATGACTGTTACTTATTAAGAATGACTATTACTTATTAAGAATGACTGTTACTTATTAAGAATGACTATTACTTATTAAGAATGACCATTACTTATTAATTATGACTGTTACTTATTAAGAATGACTATTACTTATTAAGAATGACTGTTACTTATTAAGAATGACTATTACTTATTAAGAATGACCATTACTTATTAAGAATGACTATTCCTTATTAAGAATGACTATTACTTATTAATTATGACTGTTACTTATTAAGAATGACTATTACTTATTAAGAATGACCATTACTTATTAATTATGACTGTTACTTATTAAGAATGACTATTACTTATTAAGAATGACCATTACTTATTAAGAATGACTGTTACTTATTAAGAATGACCATTACTTATTAAGAATGACTGTTACTTATTAAGAATGACTGTTACTTATTAAGAATGACTGTTACTTATTAAGAATGACTGTTACTTATTAAGAATGACCATTACTTATCAATTATGACTATTACTTATTAAGAATGACCATTACTTATTAATTATGACTATTACTTATTAAGAATGACTGTTACTTATTAAGAATGACCATTACTTATTAATTATGACTGTTACTTATTAAGAATGACTGTTACTTATTAAGAATGACCATTACTTATCAATTATGACTGTTACTTATTAAGAATGACTATTACTTATTAAGAATGACCATTACTTATTAAGAATGACTATTACTTATTAAGAATGACCATTACTTATCAATTATGACTATTACTTATTAAGAATGACTGTTACTTATTAAGAATGACCATTACTTATTAATTATGACTGTTACTTATTAAGAATGACTATTACTTATTAAGAATGACCATTACTTATCAATTATGACTATTACTTATTAAGAATGACTGTTACTTATTAAGAATGACCATTACTTATTAATTATGACTGTTACTTATTAAGAATGACTATTACTTATTATGAATGACCGTTACTTATTAAGAATGACTGTTACTTATTAAGAATGACCGTTACTTATTAAGAATGACCATTACTTATTAATTATGACTGTTACTTATTAAGAATGACTATTACTTATTATGAATGACCGTTACTTATTAAGAATGACCATTACTTATTAAGAATGACTGTTACTTATTAAGAATGACTGTTACTTATTAAGAATGACTATTACTTATTAAGAATGACTGTTACTTATTAATTATGACTGTTACTTATTAAGAATGACTATTACTTATTTATTATGACTATTACTTATTAAGAATGACTGTTACTTATTAAGAATGACTATTACTTATTTATTATGACTGTTACTTATTAAGAATGACTGTTACTTATTAAGAATGACTATTACTTATTTATTATGACTATTACTTATTAAGAATGACTGTTACTTATTAACAATGACTATTACTTATTAAGAATGACCATTACTTATTAATTATGATTATTACTTATTAAAAATGAGCATTACTTATGAATTATGAAAGTTACTTATTAAGAATGACTGTTACTTATTAAGAATGACTATTACTTATTTATTATGACTGTTACTTATTAAGAATGACTGTTACTTATTAAGAATGACTATTACTTATTTATTATGACTATTACTTATTAAGAATGACTGTTACTTATTAACAATGACTATTACTTATTAAGAATGACCATTACTTATTAATTATGATTATTACTTATTAAAAATGAGCATTACTTATTAATTATGAAAGTTACTTATTAAGAATGACTGTTACTTATTAAGAATGACTGTTCCTTATTAAGAATGACCATTACTTATTAATTATGACTGTTACTTATTAAGAATGACTGTTCCTTATTAAGAATGACCATTACTTATTAATTATGACTGTTACTTATTAAGAATGACTGTTCCTTATTAAGAATGATTAATGGAACCAAAATAAGTCATTTTGACAGAATGAAATGAGACTGTGGTCCAGGACTCAGGAACAGGAAGGTTGACGGAACAGGAAGTCCTCCCTCGCTCGCCTACGTCACATGACTCAACCGCACCCTATGACTGCTTTCACCCATTCCAAAAGGGAGTGGAAGCATAAACACACCTCCAATACAGAGCTGCTGTTCTGCTGGAACGGATCTATTACAACAATTTGTACCGCCTGGCAATTTAGATCTTGCAACACCAAAGCGAGTTGACATTATTTATGTATATTAAGTATATTAAGTTATATAAACTGGTTGAAAAGCACTGTTCTGGTGGTGATGACTGGTAGATGGATGGATGATGGACAGATGACTGGTAGATGGATGGATGATGGACAGATGACTTGTAGATGGATGGATGGATGATGGACAGATGACTGGTAGATGGATGGATGATGGACAGATGACTGGTAGATGGATGGATGATGGACAGATGACTGGTAGATGGATGGATGATGGACAGATGACTGGTAGATGGATGGATGATGGACAGATGACTGGTAGATGGATGGATGATGGACAGATGACTGGTAGATGGATGGATGATGGACAGATGACTGGTAGATGGATGGATGATGGAAAGATGACTGGTAGATGGATGGATGATGGACAGATGACTGGTAGATGGATGGATGATGGACAGATGACTGGTAGATGGATGGATGATGGACAGATGACTGGTAGATGGATGATGATGGACAGATGACTGGTAGATGGATGATGATGGACAGATGACTGGTAGATGGACAGATGACTGGTAGATGGATGGATGATGGACAGATGACTGGTAGATGGACAGATGACTGGTAGATGGATGATGATGGACAGATGACTGGTAGATGGATGGATGATGGACAGATGACTGGTAGATGGATGGATGATGGACAGATGACTGGTAGATGGATGATGATGGACAGATGACTGGTAGATGGATGGATGATGGACAGATGACTGGTAGATGGATGATGATGGACAGATGACTGGTAGATGGATGGATGATGGACAGATGACTGGTAGATGGATGGATGATGGACAGATGACTGGTAGATGGATGGATGATGGACAGATGACTGGTAGATGGATGCATGATGGACAGATGACTGGTAGATGGATGATGATGGACAGATGACTGGTAGATGGATGGATGATGGACAGATGACTGGTAGATGGATGGATGATGGACAGATGACTGGTAGATGGATGGATGATGGACAGATGACTGGTAGATGGATGATGATGGACAGATGACTGGTAGATGGATGGATGATGGACGGTGTTAGTGCCTTGATACAAACTTTTTAACACTGACTAATGTGCTGTTAAAAATCCTACTAATGAACACAAATTCACAATCTGTTGCAAAGTCGTGAGAAATAGGAGATAAAACACAACACAGACAGACGGACAGACAGACAAACAGATAGACAGATAGACAGACAGACAGACAGACAGACAGACAGACAGACACTCTTTTCACTCCTGTTGAACGGTTTCATTTAGACATCCTGACGTTCTCTGACAGTTCCTCCACTCTGGTTATGCTGACCTCCATGAGTCCCTGTTCAGCCTCCCAGCCCTGAGGGTGTGTGTGTGTGTGTGTGTGTGTGTGTGTGTGTGTGTGTGTGTGTGTGTGTGTGTGTGTGTGTGTGTGTGTGTGTGTGTATGTGTGTGTGTGTGTGTGTGTGTGTGTGTGTGTGTGTGTGTGTCAGATCAGCTGTTTGACCTCCAGTTGTTATTCTACTGTTTGGTGTTTACATCTTCATGTGATGTGCAGTTTAATCCCAATTCATGATACATTTGGTGTTATTATGATGGTGTTATTATGATGTTATTACAAGAGGTGGTGTTATGGTGTTATTGCAGCGTGGTGTAATTATGGTGTTATTACAGCGTGGGGTTATTATGATGTTATTACAAGAGGTGGTGTTATTATGTTGTTGCTGTTGGTTTGTTACGTAACAAGGTCCAGGGAGCGTCCATGTGTGTGTGATGGTGAGAAAAGCCTGAGGAGAGGAGGGGGGAGTAGAGGGGTGGAGGGAGGAGGAGAGCGGTGGAGGAGGAGAGGAGGTCAACGGAGAACGAGCAGACCGGTTGGAGCTGACAGAAAGGCTGCATCACTCAGATGAGCGCTCTGTACAACGTGGTGAACAGAACTACATCTCAGAACCATAACATGTGGAACCTTGAGGCGGATGGACGACAGCAGCAGAACCACGTCAGGTTCCACCTGCGTCAGAAGAACAGGAAGCTGAGGCTGCAGTGGGCCCCAGCTCCTAAAACAGTTAAAGAGCCAACCACGCCCGGTCTCATCAACCTCCACCTCTACGGAGACACCGAGGGATGCTCGTCATGGTGACGACATCATGAATCCATGGACCCAACCTGCCTTGTGTCAACAGTCCAGGTGGTGCTGGTGTCTTGATGTGGGTGGTGGTGGTGTCATGATGTGGGTGATGTTTTCTTGGCACACTTTGGGTTCAAGCCATCCATCATGTCTGGAGTATTGTTGCTGACCATGCGCATCCCTTCATGACCACACCCATCTTCCTGCTTGATGACGTCACAAAGCAAAAGTCGTCTCAAAGCTCCTTCATGAACAAGACAATGAGTTGAGCGTTGTTCAGTTTCCTTCCCAGTCACCGGATCAGAACCAACACAACTCCTTTGGGATGTGATGGAACCCCGTCGGCAGCATCGGCGTGCAGCTGACAGATCTGCAGGAACTGTGTGACGGAGTCATGTCAACATGGAGAACAATGTTAAAGGAATGTTTCCACCATGTTGTGGAATCCAAGAAGAACTGATGAGGCCCCGCCCACTTTTACTATACTGTTCCTAGTGAAGTAGTCAGTGTGTGTTTGTGTACTTGTATGTGTACAGTATATATCACCAGTTCTGTCAACGCTGGGTTGGACCTGATCGTATGAAGTTATATCAGCAGAAGAAACAATCATTTGTTTTTAAAAGTACCATGTCAACAAATAGCGAATGACTAGCGCTTTGAGTACCAGGGTGTGTGTGTGTGTGTGTGTGTGAGAGTGAGACAGGTAAAGTCTTGACTAATCCTTGTTTCCTTGTCAGTGAACATTACTAATTCTGACTGGATTTTATTCAAGCTTCTGATTAACATAAAGAGAGAGAGGGAGGGAGGTGCTGTAGAGCGAGGGGGGGGCTGGCAGATGAAAGGAAAAACGAGCGGGGGAGGGGGGGCAGTCACAGAGCGATGAAAGTGAGACAGATGAGGAGAGAGAGGGAGACAAAAGGTGAAGTGAGAGCGAGAGGGAGAGACAGCGAGCGAGGGAGGGATGGGAATGGAGGTGAAGAAATCCCCCGAAACCCGCGGTGAGCTGCGCTGCCGATGATCTCCCGTTGCCGCGGTTTCCCATCGTCGCTCCCCTAACGACCGTCGCCGAGGAGGCGGCGAGGAGCCTGTTGCCAGGAAACCCTGCAGTCGCCACGGCGATGGAGTCCCCTCACCAAGATGGAGAGGTAGAACGGAGGACTGGAAGACTGAGCCCACATGTGTGAATAACGGAGGAATGGATCTGCTCCCTGGGCTCTGAGGAGGAGGAGGAAGAGGGGGAGGAAGAGGAGGAAGAGGAAGAGGGGGAGGGGAACGTTCTTCTTCCTACTTTGGAAGGATGGAGCAGCCTTGGAGGTAGAGGAAGAACCTCGGACGGAGGAGAAGAAGGAGAGAAGACGACAAGAAAGGAAGAGAGGGGGAGACAAAGAGGAGAAGGAGGAGGAGAAGACTATAAGAACAGGGGAGGAAAACAAGGAGAGAGAGAGAGAGAGAGAAGAGACGGCTGGGGCAGGGAGACAGGCGTACAGACAGACAGACAGACAGACAGGTGGTATACCATGGAGATCCAGTCTCCTGCTCCTTCCTCCTCCATCTTCAGTCCGAGATGTTTGGCCTCCAAGATGGAGGTCCACCGGTACGTACCTTCACCTGGCTCTCCACCTCTGTCCATCCCTCCATCGCTCCATCCCTCCACCTCCACCGTCACCTCCACCACCTCCACCTCCCTCCCTCTCTCCGCTTCTTGCTGCTTCCATCCATAGTTGGAGACTTTCATCCCCATGAAGTATTGGAGGTGTTTACATGTTTAGGGTTGTAGATGACTCAGGTCAGCGTGGTACTTTCAGGTGTTCTTGGTTGTGTTGTTGTCAGTGTGGTACTTTCAGGTGTTCTTGGTTGTGTTGTTGTCAGTGTGGTACTTTCAGGTGTTCTTGGTTGTGTTGTCAGTGTGGTACTTTCAGGTGTTCTTGGTTGTGTTGTTGTCAGCGTGGTACTTTCAGGTGTTCTTGGTTGTGTTGTGGTCAGCGTGGTACTTTCAGGTGTTCTTGGTTGTGTTGTTGTCAGTGTGGTACTTTCAGGTGTTCTTGTTTGTGTTGTTGTCAGTGTGGTACTTTCAGGTGTTCTTGGTTGTGTTGTTGTCAGTGTGGTACTTTCAGGTGTTCTTGGTTGTGTTGTTGTCAGTGTGGTACTTTCAGGTGTTCTTGTTTGTGTTGTTGTCAGCGTGGTACTTTCAGGTGGTCTTGGTTGTGTTGTTGTCAGTGTGGTACTTTCAGGTGTTCTTGTTTGTGTTGTTGTCAGTGTGGTACTTTCAGGTGTTCTTGGTTGTGTTGTTGTCGGCGTGGTACTTTCAGGTGTTCTTGGTTGTGTTGTGTAAAACGTGGCGTCCATCAGGAAGTTGCAGGAAGTTGCGTCGCTCCCTACTGGACACCTGCTGTAGCTGATGTTCCACTTGGGATGTGCTCCAGAAATGAGAAAAAAATAGTAAATAACAACTGACAAAACATGTCATGACCACATGAGGCACGTCACCGTCATGTGAGCTGCAGCAGAGCTTCGTTTCTGTTTTGTCTACCGCAGTGCCTCTGAGCAAGGTGGAATCAGAGCGCCATCAGCCCAGTCCACTGAGCCTCAACAAGTTGTCAAAGCTCAACGCTGTCGTCCACCATGTTTGTTTACTCTAAAGTCACGTCTGATCATGTGAGATTTTGGGTTTTAAGAGTTTTAATCTGGTGTAGGACTCGTTTGATGGGGAATGGAATCTGTTAGTGTGTGGATGGAATCTCAGACGTTGCAGAGATTGGTTGAATTTGCTTGAATTATTATGATGCAGAATCAGGATCCGTGTCCTCAGTCTTCAAGTTGCTTTTCTTTCATCTCTGACATGTTTGATGGATGGTGGCCATATTCTGTTTTGCCAAACAAACAAAGTCTTCATTGAAACGTCTCCAGGTTCATGATTTGTCAATGAAGGAGGTGAGACCAGGGTGGAGACCAGGGTGGAGACCAGGGTGGGGCTGAGTCCTGGTCTTCGCTTCCGACTCAATGTTCCCCCTGGGGCGGTGGTGACGGGCTCCACCTGGACGCCCGTAAACCTCCAGACCCCACACCCTGCGCACGCTACCAGGGGGTGTGTGTGTGTGTGTGTGTGTGTGTGATCGCATGGTGACCCGACACATGCCTGCACGCCTCCTTTCATTTACATTTCATCCACATTTCACACACACACACACACACACACACACTCTGTGGAACACAGCGTGCACTGTGCCTCGGAGTCATGTGACCAGGAGCTTTACACAAACTTTTATGAGTGGTGATAAAACAGGTTTTCTCTTTGTCTCCACCCTCCACCACCTTCTGCGATCGGTGGTCGTCATGGTGCTTTTAAAGGAGAATTCCACCGTGTGTCCATGTCCACTCAGGAAGTGAGTCAGTGCTGGTGGAGACTCAATTATGGCAGCTTGGTAAATAACACATGTGTAGTAAACATTTTGTTTTGGCGTGGGGTGCTCATGATGATTCAGGCCAGATGACAGAGACGATGTTTTACAAAGTGGTTTTTAATCCCTGTTTATAATCAATCACGTACGATGCTCCCAGCTGTGACCAGTCCAACAACGTCCGTCCACAAGTTCTTCATGTTCAGGATGTTGTGATTTCCGAGGGCACTTGAACGCACCCCCCGATGGGCCCCCCTGGTTGCCCCCCCCTGGTGGACCCCCTGGTGTAATGATGGAAACCAGGAACTACAGCAGCAACCGGGCCCCCTGGGCAGCGCTCAAGGCTCCCGTTCGCTTTAAGCACCATCCAAATTGGCGGACGCACAGAGCCAATATGGCGGCTTTGCGACCTGAAAATGGGCGACAGAACGATAACGATAATTATCGCAATATAATAATTATATTTTGATCATTTTGATTACGTCTTCCGCCGATTTGTTCATTTACAGTAGAAGCCTTTGGCACACGGCAACAAAAAAGCCGATCTCCAGCTGAGCTTTCACCTCCAGCTAATCACGTTTGTGGATATAGAAAGAAGCCAGCTCCATCCCTCCTCCCCTCCTCCTCTTCTCCCCCCCCCCCCCTTCCTCCTCCTCCTCCTGCCCTCCTCCTCTTCCCCCCCCCCCCCCTTCCTCCTCCTCCTCCTCCTCCTCCGTCAGCAGCTGTGTTTGTTTTGGTTTTCACATGGTTTGTCGTTGTTTGTGTTTCTTCCCTCGTCTCCTCTCATTGGCTCCCCCTTCCGGGCGGAGCCTTGGATCCCAACGCTCCGGTCGTCGGCGCTCGCTCAGTCGTTGCAGCACCAACCGACCGATAGTGTTTCTGCTACGTCTTCGCGGCCCCGTGGCCCTGCGGCTCCGCCCGCTGTTGCGGCTCCGCCTGGTGTCGTGGAGCAGCTCAGTGCGGCTACGAGCGCTGGAGCTGCATCACAATGCAGCTGCTGCCACTGGAAATCAGATCTGCTACAGCTCCACCTCTGGGTGGAGGGGGACAGGCACACACATACACACACATACACACACACACACGCACACACACATAGACACACACACGCATACACACGCACCCACACACACACACACACACACACACACACACACACACACACACACACACACACACACACACCCGCACCCACACACACATACACACACATACACACACACACACACACACACACACACACACACACACACACACACACACGCACCCACACACACATACACACACACACACACACACACACACACACACACACACGCACACACACACACACACACACACACACATGCACTGTGTTATATTTAGCAGCCAAAAGTGTTGGAATTTTAAGTTCCAAAGGGTTCTGTTGTTGATGCAGACACATTGTCACTGCCTCCACAGCATCGCTCTCTGTCTCTCTCACAGCCGTAGGCCTCCTCTCATTTTTTCTTAATGTGGAGAATCCAGAATGTTCTATTTGAAGGCCGTTGGGGGAAAAGTGCAGAGGAATTTCTGTGTGTGTGTGTGTGTGTGTGTGTGTGTGTGTGTGTGTGTGTGTGCAAACAGCCGCACGTCAGGTTGTGAGGAATCACCAGAGTTTCCCTGAATCCTCCTGCATCTCAAAGCAGCTCCGCCGCCTCCACCCAACTTTAAACACGGAGCGCTGCGGCGGCCATCTTGTTAATATCAAGCTGAATGACGAGGTCGCGCCCAGGACTCATTCATTTATGAAAACACATTATTAAAACAGGACTTAAAACGCTCACATCAGCGTCGCAGGCCAGGAGGGGCGTGCGCAGCTTCTTCATAACATTCAGACGCAACACTGTACGGACGCCTCCCTGGTGGAGGCTCGGAGAACTACACCACCACGCAGGGCGGGGTTCTGATGTCGGCCTTTTCAGGAATCTCCGTTTTACTTCCTCCGCAAAAATACTCAACAAATAGAGTTTTGACAAACCTCCACCCTGGAAGGTGTTGTCCAAAAGCTTCGTTTCTAGTTTCCAAACCGCTGTTTTCCTGCAGGCGGAGCCAAAACAGCGAGAAAATACAACGTTTTCAGAAATGTCCGTTTATGTTTGGACGGGGCCTGAATTGTGAATCCAATCAGATCCAGTGACTTGAAGGTTTAGTTTCTGGTTACTGTGAGTCGTACTGGGGACAGGCTTGGGGATGGGATGGGGGACACGCTGGAGGACGGGCTGAGGGACACGCTGGAGGACGGGCTGAGGGACACGCTGGAGGACGGGCTGGGGGACACGCTGGAGGACGGGCTGGGGGGCTCGCTGGGGGAAGGGCTGGGGGACACGCTGGAGGACGGGCTGGGGGGCTTGCTGGGGGAAGGGCTGGTGGACATGCTGGGAGACGGGCTGGGGGACACACTGGAGGATGGGCTGGGGACATGTGGGGACAGGCTGGGGCACGGGCTGGGGACACGCTGGGGGACATGCTGGGGCACGGGCTGGGGGACACGCTGGAGGACGGCCTGGGGGACACACTGGGGGGCATGCTGGGGCATGGGCTGGGGGACACGCTGGAGGACGGGCTGGGGGACGGGCTAGGGGACACACTGGGGGACATGCTGGGGCACGGTCTGGGGGACACGCTGGGGGGACGGGCTGGGGGACATGCTGGGGGACAGGCTGGGGCACGGGCTGGGGGACACACTGGGGGGCATGCTGGGGCATGGGTTGGGGGACACACTGGGGGACATGCTGGGGCACGGGCTGGGGGAGGCTCTAGAGGACACTCTGGGGGACACATGGGGGAGGCCCTAGGGGACTCATGTGGGAGGCTCTAGGGGACACTCTGGGGGACACATGTGGGAGGCTCTAGGGGACGCTCTGGGGGACACATGGGGAGGCCCAAGGGGAGGCTCTGGGGGACACATGGGGGAGGCATGACGTGTGTTTCCAGTTTGCAGACTCTCATTTCATTGTGTTTCCCTCCCTGATGCTCTAATGACTTCCAGGCGAGCTGCTCTGGACGGTGCTTTCAGAACCATGAAGACCAATCAAACAAACACTTCCTGCTGCAGCAGGATGTTGATGTGTTGTTACGATGTTGTTATGTTATGTTGTTATGAATCACTATGGAAACGAGACGTGAGATCAAACCCCAAATTGATCTCATGAGGCCTGAATAAATACAGTATCATCACATATTGATGATTCATTTCTCCTTTGACACCCGAAGACCCTGCTGATGTTGTAACCACGGACTCAGGTTGCCACGGAAACCGACTGCAGTCAGCGCCGGGCGTGGAGAATCTTCCCATGATGCTTTGCGTGGGATTCACGGGGATTAAGCCTTTTTTGCCGTTTGACACACTTCCCCCTTTTTGGGCCTTTTTCTATTTTTAGTTCCTCTCTGATATCATGACATGTCTGTGATTCAGCGGAAACATCTCGTCCTTTGTTCCACTGTCCTTTCCTCCACCCTCCTCCACCCCATCCTCCACCCCTCCTGCACCCTATCCTCCATCCCTCCTCCACCCCATCCTCCATCCCTCCTCCACCCCATCCCCCCCCCCCCAAAAAATCGTCTGTCATCAATGTCAGACAGTTTAACCGTCAATCAGGCTTAACCTAGTGTGTGTGTGTGTGTGTGTGTGTGTGTGTGTGTGTGTGTGTGTGTGTGTGTGTGTGTCCTCATGTGGTTGTGTAGTTAAATGAACCAGGTGTGTTGAGGTGGGACATTAGAGGAAGGTCACCACAGTTCAATGTGATGGAGCTGATGGATACTTCACTACTTCAGGCTTTTGGGGGAAATGGCAGTTCATACCTGGCAAGCCAGCGCTCACACCGTACGGTGAATGGTCACAGAGATAATTCAGAGTTTTCTTCTTCTTCTTCTTTGTTCTGCTCCCGTTAGTGGTGGCCACAGTGGATCATCTGCCTCCAACACCTCCTGTTCTACGCATCCTCCTCCCTGACACCACCCGCCTGCATGTCCTCCCTCAGCACCTCCATCAAGCTTCTCTTTGGCTTCCTCTTTTCCTCTTGCCTGGCAGCTCCACCCTCAGCCTCCTTCTCCCAATGTAACTCTCATGTCTCCTCCACACGTGTCCAAACCATCTCAATCTGGCCTCTCTCACTGTTCCACCAAACGGTCCAACCTGAGCTGTCCCTCTAATGTCTTCATTCTTAATCCTGTCCATCCTTGTCCCTCCCAATGAAAACCTCCACATCCTCAACTCTGCCACCTCCACTTCATCCACCTGCCTTTTAGTCGGTGCCACCGCCTCTAAACCGAACAACATGGCTGCTCTCACTACCGTCCTGTACACCTTCCCCTTCACTCTGGCTGGAACCCTTCTGTCACACATCACTCCGGACACTCTTCTCCACCCGCTCCACCCTGCCTGTACTCTCTTCTCCACCCGCTCCACCCTGCCTGTACTCTCTTCTCCACCCGCTCCACCCTGCCTGTACTCTCTTCTTCACCGCTCTCCTGCACTCTCCGCTTTGGATGGTCGACCCCAAGTACTTGAACTCATCTGTCTTCTCCACCTCAGCGTTTTAAACAAGTAAAATCCTTGCTTGTTTGTTTTTGTTGTTATTTACTCAGCTTTTGAGACGCTGGAAGGTGGATTTCTCTGGTTCCCCAGGAGCTAGACTAGCTGATCCCATCTGCAGCCATGCATTGAGCTAACCCAGTTAGCACCCAGCCCGGCGCTCGTTCTGTCGGATAGTAGTAGTAACCCAGTACAGTGATACAGTATGCAGTACAGTATGCTACATACAGTACAGTAAGGCAGTGAGGACCCCTGGTGAGTTCCGCATTGACAGTCTTGATGTAGAAACTCCGTCTCAGTGTCTGTTCTCGCTGTGTTGCCGTGGAGGCTCTTTCTCCACCACAGCACCTGGAACAGTTTGTTGTTGGGGTGATGAGGATCCTTCATGACCCTGCAGCTCTGCTACTACACCTCCTGGTGTATAAGTCCTGCAGGGAAGGGAGGATAGTTCCAGTGGTACGTTCAGCTGAAGGCACCACCCTCTGCAGGGCCAGCCTGTCCTGAACAGTACAGTACAAAGCAGGCAGTGATGCTGCCTGTCAGGATGCTCTCCACCGCTCCACAGTAGAAGGACTTGAGGATCCTCACCGAGACCCTGAGTTTCCTCAGCTGCCTGAGGTGGTAAAGACGCTGCTTCTCCTTCCTCACCAGAGTGTCTGTTTGTAAAGTCCATGTTAAATCCTCTGTGATGTGGACTCCAGGTACTTGAAGCTGCTCACCCTGTCCACGGAAGTCCCACGAATCACCAACGGAGCATGCTCGGTTGTAAACCTAAAGATCCTAAATCCTAAACCTCTCCAAAAGTCCACAATCAGCTCCTTAGTTTTGCTGACGTTCAGGTGGAGGCTGTTGTCCTGGCACCAGAGTGACAGGTCGGCCACCTCCTCGCGGTAGGCCTTCTCATCGTCGTCCTTGATCAGGCCACCACCACAACGGTGTCTTCAGCAAACTTGATGATGGTGTTGGAGCTGGACCTGGCCACACAGTCGTGTGTACAGGGAGCACAGTAGGTGGCTGAGGACGCAGCCCTGGGGGGATCCTGTGTTCAGGTCGAGGAAGCTGGACATGTTCTTCCCCACCCTAACCACCTGGGGCCGGGCTGTGAAGAAGTCCAGGATCCAGGCACACAGGGGAGTGTTCAGTCCTAGCTCTTGCAGCTTGACAGCCAGTCTGGTGGGGACTATGGTGTTGAAAGCTGACTATAGCCTCTCGGAGCACTTCATGACCACTGAGGTGAGGGCCACCGGACGGTAGTCATTCAAGCAGGCTGGAGAGGTGATCTTCGGGACAGGAATGATGGTGGATCTCTTGAAGCAGGACAACACCACTGATTCAGCCAGGAAGGCGTTGAATATCCTAGTGAACACCGAGGCTTAGCTGGTTAGCACAGCTATTTAGTAGTCGCCCAGATATGCTCTCTGGGGCCCGCAGCTTTCCTGGTGTTTACCCGCATCAGAGCCCTCCTGACGTCAAGCTCAGACACAGAGTGGGAGAGAGTGAGATATCCCCAGCGGTGTAACTCCAACTACCTGGCGAGCTAGCGGTGTTGTTGCCAGACTCAAACCACGCAAAAAAGGAGTTCACTTTGTTGGCTATGGAGGCGTCCACACTCGTGGCTGAGGAGGAGCTGCTGTTGTAGTTCGTAATAGTCCGCAGCCCCTGCCACAAGCATTTGATGTCCCATTGCTCCATCTTTCGCTCCACTCCGTGCCTATACATCCGTTTAGCGTCCTTCACCGCCCTCCGCAGATCGTACGACGCTGTGGCTTTGTTACTGTCCATTTTACCGGATACAAGACCGTCGTTGTTAGGGGCTGTGCGAGCATTCAGAGCGCCACGGATGGATTTATCGATGGTTTCTGGTTTGGAAATATCCAAACTTTCACCGTGGAACGATGCTATCCGCTAACATAGCTATAAAGCTCGTAGCTTCTTCCGTAAACTCGCTGACGTCACTGGAACGTGATTGGAGCATGACCCAGTCTACGTCAGAGCGTCCTAAAGCGCGGCTTCTGATCGGTCTGACCACTGCTTTACGTCCCTCATCACCACCGTTCCACGCACGGTGCACGGCTTGTAAACAGGAATTAAAGCAATGGCGGCGTGGTCCGAATTCTTGAAAGCAGTGAACATGGTGTAGCAGTGTCCAAAGTTCTTTCTCCCCTGGTGGCACACGTGATGTGTTGGTGGGAATTTCGCTGAACTTTTTCAGTTTCGCCCCTTTTAAGTCCCCAGTCACCACCACAGTCATGTCAGGATGTTTGTTTTGAGATCCGCACAACACATCACACAGGTCGACAGGGCTGTGTCGGTGTCCGCCTGCGGTCGAATCTAAACAGCTGAGCCCGCTGTGATGATAATCGTGCTGAATTCCCGGGGGAGATAAAATGGACGGCATGAGATGTTCCAACTACGGCGAGCAGGAGCGGGCGAGAGTCCTGATGTTGTTGGGGTTACACCAGTGGCTCTTTGTCATGAGGCAGACGCCTCCACCCTTGGATTTCCCCCAACTCCTCCGATCTGTCGCCACGGAACACGGAGAAGGACTCGGCTGGATGAATGAGGATTCAGCCATGTCTCCGTCCGTCAGGCAGAGGACGCAGCAGTTCCTCGTGTCCCGTTGGAATTTAATCCTCGCTCGAAGTTCATCCGTCTGGTTCTCCAGAGACTGAACGTTGTAAGAAGGAAGCTTGGCAGAGGTGGACGCTCAGGTTGCGTCTTCATTCTGACCCGAACGCCACCTGGTTTACCCCGTGGAATAGTGGCACCAGCGTTGTTGTTGCTGTTGTC
>NC_137189.1:51395056-51407620 GCF_960531495.2 Zeus faber | reverse complement strand
GTCTGCCTGTCTGTCTGTCTGTCTGTCTGTCTGTCTGTCTGTCTGTGTTTGTGTGTGTGTGTGTGTCTGTGTGTGTGTGTGTGTTGTAGTTAACATTCAGTCGCTCCCTGTCGCTCCTGTCGCTCTGTCGCTCCTGTCGCTCTGCGTCGCTCCTGTCGCTCTGTCGCTCCCTGTCCCTCTGCTTCGCTCCTGTTGCTCCCGTGGCTCTGCGTTGCTCTGCGTCGCTTCTGTCTCTCTGCGTCACTCCTGTCGCTACCCGTCACTCTGCGTAGCTCCCCATCGCTCCCGGTCGCTCCCCGTCCCTCTGCGTCGCTGCCTGTCGCTCTGTGTCGCTCCCCGTCGCTCTTGTCGCTCTGCGTCGCTCCCTGTCGCTCCTGTCGCTCTGCGTCGCTCCTGTCGCTCCCCGTCGCTCTGTGTCGCTCCCCTTCACTCCCTGTTGCTCCCCGTCGCTCTGCGTTGCTCCCCGTCACTCTGCGCCGCTCCTGTCGCTCTGTGCCGCTCCTGTTGCTCTGCGTAGCTCTCCTTTGCTCCCCATCGCTCTGCGTCGCTCCTGTTGCTCCTGTCGCTCTGCATTGCTCCCTGTCACTCCTGTCGCTCTGCGTAGCTCCTGTCGCTTTGCGTACCTCTCCTTTGCTCCCCATCGCTCTGCGTGGCTCCGCGTCGCTCCCCGTCGCTCCGCGTCGCTCCTGTCGCTCTGCGTCGCTCCCCTTCACTCCCGGTTGCTCCCCGTCGCTCTGCGTCGCTCCCTGTTGCTCCTGTCACTCTGCGTTGCTCCTGTCGCTCTGCGTCGTTCCTGTCGCTCTGCGTAGCTCTCCTTTGCTCCCCATCGCTCTGCGTCGCTCCTGTTGCTCCTGTCGCTATGCATTGCTCCCTGTCACTCCTGTCGCTCTACGTAGCTCCTGTCGCTTTGCGTAGCTCTCCTTTGCTCCCCGCCGCTCTGCGCTGCACATTGTGGTTGACGTTGATGTGATGTTTGCAGAGGTTGTGGCTCAGTGCACCTCCTGGATTCATCCAGCTCAATGCACCACCTGGATTCATCCAGCTCAATGCACCACCTGGATTCATCCAGCTCAATGCACCACCTGAATTCATCCAGCTCAGTGCTGGTCCACGTGGTGACACTGTGACGCCTCATCACTGGTGAAATGAAATAAAATAAGACCAATTTCAATTGAAGGTGTAAACCCTGCTCCAGGCGGATGCTGGAAGGTTTCAGCTTTGACCTTCAGAGTTCAGTGTCTGAGGTGACGAGTGACTGTGACCAGATGTGCTTCAGTGTTTTGTTTCTGGGAACAAGGTGAACCAGGAAACTGATGCAGTTTTCTAAACTTCCTGGACGAGTGACTGGTTCTACAATAATGTAAAGATCTCATCAAAACTCTGAAATCATCAAATTCTCCATTTTATGCCTGACGAAAAATCTTGTGATATTTGACTTTGTCAGTATTTCCCAGAACTGATACAGAGCAGAGCTCCGGTCTGAATGTATTCCAAGCAAAGTTCATATTGTGATGACTAACTGTGTACTCTGTGTACTAACTTTGTATTATTATCACCACCCCCCCCGCCCCACCGCTCCCCACCCTCCCTGCACCGCCCCTCCCCACCCCACCCGCCCCGCCCTGTGTCCCTGTAGCGAGCAGAGTATCTGTCAGGCTCGGGCGGCCGTCATGGTGTACGACGACGCCAACAAGAAGTGGGTTCCTGCCGGCGGCTCCACGGGCTTCAGCCGCGTGCACATCTACCACCACACGGGGAACAACGCCTTCCGGGTGGTGGGCCGCAAGATCCAGGACCACCAGGTCAGTGGCCCCGCCCTGCCAGTGCTCAAATTTGCTGCCTGCTGCTTGATATTTTCAGCTAACACCCTCCACCCTCCACCCTCCACCCTCGCTCTCCTCCAGGTGGTGATAAACTGTGCCATTCCCAAGGGGTTGAAGTACAACCAGGCCACGCAGACCTTCCACCAGTGGAGAGACGCTCGGCAGGTCTACGGCCTCAACTTCGGCAGCAAGGAGGACGCCAACGTGTTCGCCAGCGCCATGATGCACGCCCTGGAGGTCCTCAACTCCCAGGACACAGGTAGGACACGGGTTCAAGTCCCAGGACACAGGTGGGACACGGGTTCAAGTCCCAGGACACAGGTGGGCTGGCCCTGATACAGGTGACGTTTCAAGGCGTCTCTGAAACACTGGGAGACACTGGGAACTGGGTTCCATGATACCAGGCTGTATCATACACCCTGTTTGATCAGTGCACACACACACACACACACATAGACACAAACACACACACAGACAGACAAACAGACAGACACACACACATACACACACACACACACACATACACACACACACACATACACACACACACACATACACACACATATACACACACATAGACACAAACACACACACAGACAGACAAACAGACAGACACACACACATACACACACACACACACACATACACACACATACACACACACACACACACATACACACACACACACATACACACACACACACATACACACACACACATACACACACACACACATACACACACACACACACACACACACACAGCCTCTGGGGTCACACAGGGTTTCTCATTAAATCCGTCCTGAGCTGCAGCCTCAGTTTGACAAGTTTAATCTACAAACTCTGGCCTTGGTCTGTTCATCTGCAGGAGGAGGAGGAGGAGGGAGGAGGGAGGAGGAGGAGGGAGGAGGGAGGAGGGAGGAGGAGGAGGGAGGAGGAGGAGGAGGAGGAGGAGGGAAAAAGAGAAGCAGGGAGGAGGGGGAGGGCGGAGGAGGAGGAGGAGGGAGGAGGAGGAGGAGGAGGGAGGAGGAGGAGGGATGGAGCTAGGGAGGAGGAGGAGGAGAGAAAAAGAGGAGCAGGGAGGAGGAGGAGGAGGAGGAGGAGGAGGGGGGGGGAGGAGGAGGAGGGGGAGGGCGGAGGCCCAGGCGTGTGTCTGTCAGTTGCGTCCAGAGCGTTGCAGACTTGGGACTCAGAGCTGAACGTCCATCCAGCTCTGAGCTCTGTTGACCTTCTGTTGACCTTCAGGGGGCATGACATCACATCCTGCTGTGACAGAAAGTGGCAGGAACATGATGTAATGATCAGGAACAGATGTAGGAGTTTATCCTCCTGTTTCCTGCTGAGAGAGCAGAGTTCAACACAACCAGCTCTGTCTGTCTGTCTGTCTGTCTGTCTGTCTGTCTCTCCAGATGTAGCATTACCTTCCAACAGGTGTTGAAGTTCCGCTCCTCCTCACTCCTCCTCTTCCTCACTCCTCCTCTTCCTCATCCCTCCACCCCTCCTCTTCCTCACCCCTCCTCTTCCTCACTTCTCCTCCTCACTTCCCCTCTTCCTCACTTCTCCTCTTCCTCATCCCTCCTCTTCCTCACCCCTCATCTTCCTCACTTCTCCTCCTCACTCCTCCTCTTCCTCATCCCTCCTCCTCCTCCTCACTCCTCCTCTCCTCACTCCTCCTCTTCCTCACTCCTCCTTTTCCTTACTTCTCCTGTTCCTCATCCCTCCTCTTCCTCACCACTCATCTTCCTCACTTCTCCTCCTCACTCCTCCTCTCCCTCATTTCTCCTCTTCCTGACTTCTTCTTTATGGACCTCACCACACCACAGTTGGATGACAGTTCAGGACAGGACTTGGTGTTTTTTGGGGGGTGGCTGGTTTCCCTCCGTCCTGCCCCCTGCTGATGGAGTACTGAACAACCCCTCTCCACCCTCTCTCCACCCCCTCTCCACCACCTCTCCGTGGTCTTTCTGTATTATTTTTGTCCTGACGGAGGCAACGGCTCCGGCAAACGTGACAAACCCTCCCCGGCCGTCCATCACAGTGGGTGTGAAGCCTCCGCCCAGTGCAGGGTGGAGGCTGCGGCCGCTCCGCCCCCCGGAGGATGATCCGCGCCGTGCGGACGGCAGGAGGACGTGTGTTTGTGGCGCTGGCTCCTGCTGCTCCGCCCTCAGCTCCAGGTTTTACTTTCAGCGCAAACACTTTGGTCTCATTTAGCTCCTGCAGACACAGGCGCTGCTCGCAGGGCGTGGCACATGCATGTTGTTATTATTTTGGTTGATATTTTATCTTTGGTGGAAACATTTGTGGAGGCCTTCGAGGCGCAGGGAATGGAAGCCCCCAAACCCAGCTCCGCCCATTGAGCTGCATCCTTCAGGATGAGCGTTCAGCTCATAGGGAGCATCTGGTTGTCACTCCTCCACCCGTTCTGCTGTGGAGTCCTCCCGTTGCACCACTCCTCCTCCACCTCCTCCTGCTCCTCCTCCTCCTCCCTCTGCCCTAGGCTCCATGCTGAAACAGGAAGCAACAGATTTATTAATAGTTGCCGTAGATCAGGTTCCAGTCTCATAACCCATCTGTCTCTCTCTCTGTCTCTCTCTCTGTCTCTCTCTGTCTCTCTCTCTCTCTGTCTCTCTCTGTCTCTCTCTGTCACTCTCTGTCTCTCTCTCTGTCTCTCTCTCTCTCCCTCATCATCTTCTCTTATTCCCAACAATCATCACTTGTCATCGGTGTTGTATACGTCACCATAACAACATAGAGTATATTGTATTATTATTGTATGGAGGTATGCTTGCTCTCTCTCTGGCTGATGAATAGGTTACATAACTATCACAGCCTCTAGAATAATTCAAATGTATGAAATCTGTTTTTTAGATGATGACTCCTTTCACCCAATTACTTTTTTACGGAAAATTCCTTAAATCCAGTATCATTCCTGGTTTGTTAAGTACTAGACTGAATACTACGTCTCCATGTGTGGAGTGTTATCTGTTCTGGGGGTATTTATCATATTTATGTATAAAACCATCTGACCTCACCACCAAGTTGATCTGCCTCACACACACCAGGTGTGTGTGTGTGTGTGTGTGTGTGTGTCCGTCTGTCTGTCTGTCTGTGTGTGTGTGTATGTGTGTGTGTGTGCTCAGGCCTTCAAACATCTCTGGCATGCAGGAATGTGTGAGCTGTGGTGGAACAGATCACAGAATAGTTTCCATCTGAGGCCAGTGAGAGCTTTAAGTCCGGGAAGTGTGTCACTGTGTTTAAGAGTGTGTGAGTGAGTGAGTGAGTGAGTGAGTGAGTGAGTGAGTGTGAGTGTGAGTGTGTTTCTTTCAGTTGGATGACTCAGGATGTGGAAAGGAGCTGATGTGTTCAGAGAGATTTGGCCTGTGTCGACTAAAGCACAAACTGATGGATGATTAAATATTAACAATAAGTCTCTAAATATGATCTACACACCCGACTCATCTGATATATTTTTAACAAAATTATAAACATGTGCCAACCTTGAGGAATCAGGAAAGGATACATTTGGGGGGATGGTAGCTCCTGGGGATGGAGCTTCCTGGGGATGGTTGCTCAGGAGGTAGAGCTGGTGGTCTAGTCATCTAAAGGTTGCTGGTTGGATCCCAGGCTCCTCCTGCTAGCATGCTGTAGTGTCCTTGAGCAAGACACTTAACCCCTCATTGCTCCTGATGGCTGCGTCCGTCGGTGTTTGAACAATTGTAAGTTGCTTTGGATAAAAGCGTCTGATCAATGTAATGTAAACATTTTACAAACTGATTTACTGGTGTATTGTGGCCTGAGCGAAATCAATATATCAATGTATCAATACATAAATGTATCAATATATCAGTGTATCAATGTATCAATATATCAGTATATCAATATATCAATGTATCAATATATCAGTGTATCAATATATCAATATATCAGTGTATCAATATATCAATGTATCAATATATCAATATATCAATGTATCAATATATCAGTGTATCAATATATCAATGTATCAATATATCAATATATCAATGTAGCAATATATCAATGTAGCAATATATCAGTGTATCAATATATCAATGTATCAATATATATCGGTGTATCAATATATCAATGTATCAATATATCAGTGTATCAATATATCAATGTATCAATATATCAATGTAGCAATATATCAGTGTATCAATGTATCAATATATCGGTGTATCAATATATCAATGTATCAATATATCAATATATCAGTGTATCAATGTATCAATATATCAATATATCAGTGTATCAATATATCAATGTATCAATATATCAATATATCAATGTATCAATATATCAATGTAGCAATATATCAGTGTATCAATATATCAAAGTATCAATGTATCAATATATCAATGTATCAATATATCAATGTATCAATATATCAGTGTATCAATATATCAGTGTGTCAATATATCAATGTATCAATATATCAATGTAGCAATATATCAGTGTATCAATATATCAATATATCGGTGTATCAATATATCAATGTATCAATATATCAGTGTATCAATATATCAATGTATCAATATATCAATGTAGCAATATATCAGTGTATCAATGTATCAATATATCGGTGTATCAATATATCAATGTATCAATATATCAGTGTATCAATATATCAATGTATCAATATATCAATGTATCAATATATCAATGTAGCAATATATCAGTGTATCAATATATCAATGTATCAATATATCAATATATCAATGTATCAATATATCAATATATCAATATATCAGTGTATCAATATATCAATATATCAGTGTATCAATATATCAATATATCAATATAACAGTGTATCAATATATCAGTGTATCAATATATGAATATATCAATATATCAATATAACAGTGTATCAATATATCAGTGTATCAATATATCAATATATCAGTGTGTCAATATATCAATATATCAGTGTATCAATATATCAATATATCAGTGTATCAATATATCAAAGTATCAATATATCAATATATCAGTGTATCAATATATCAATGTATCAATATATCAGTGTATCAATATATCAATATATCAGTGTATCAATATATCAAAGTATCAATATATCAAAATATAAGTGTATCAATATATCAATGTATCAATATATCAGTGTATCAATATATCAGTGTATCAATATATGAATATATCAATATATCAGTGTACCAATATATCAATATATCAATGTATCAATATATCAATATATCAATATATCAGTGTATCAATATATCAATGTATCAATATATCAGTGTATCAATATATCAATATATCAATATATCAATATATCGATATATCAGTGTGAGCAGGCAGGGAGCAGGCAGGGAGCAGGCAGGGAGCAGGCAGGGAGCAGGCAGGGAGCAGGCGGGGGGGCAGGCAGGGAGCAGGCAGGGAGCAGGCAGGGAGCAGGCAGGGAGCAGGCGGGGGGGCAGGCAGGGAGCAGGCAGGGAGCAGGCAGGGAGCAGGCAGGGAGCAGGCAGGGAGCAGGCAGGGAGCAGGGAATCAGTCTGGAAAACACTGCAGAGTCTGGTGCAAGCATCAAGGACAATCTGGCAAAGGGTGACTGGTGAGAGAGGCTTATATCAGGGTTAGATCTGGAACAGACGTGTGCACAGGTGAATGGAGTTGGACTAATGGGACAGGTAAGGAGAGGGAGGGGAAGTAGAAGAAGGAAGAGATCATGACAAATGTGGCCCATACTGTACTGGTGGTGGTGGTAGTTAGTTACTGGGAGGTCTGTACTGTACTGGTGGTGGTGGTAGTTAGTTACTGGGAGGTCTGTACTGTACTGGTGGTGGTGGTAGTTAGTTACTGGGAGGTCTGTACTGTACTGGTGGTGGTAGTTAGTTACTGGGAGGTCTGTACTGTACTGGTGGTGGTAGTTAGTTACTGGGAGGTCTGTACTGTACTGGTGGTGGTGGTAGTTAGTTACTGGGAGGTCTGTACTGTACTGGTGGTGGTAGTTAGGAGGTCCTGGGAGGTCTGGGGGTGGTGTTTTTGGTGGCTCCACCTGGCCTCCACCACCACATGCTCTGGTTTGTTTACTCAGATGTCATGTGACACAGTGTGACTCCGCCCCCTCCACTGCCCCACATCATGTTGTTGATGATTTGAACTGACACAGGAATCAGAGACTTGAGAGTTGGTCGACGTCACGTCACCAGACGTAGGAAGACACAGAGAGGAAAGAGGTGGAGGTGGAGAGGTGGAGGAAGAGGTTGGATATCACATACGGAGGTTGGCGAGGAGGAGGGCCAAAGCGAAGCCGGGATCAAATCTAGGAGTGGAGTGACGAAGAGGAGGAAACCCTTCCCCTGTGGATCTGTGGGTCAGGACCCCCGAAGCCCCCTGCGAGGCGTCTGTGGAGACGCCTGCCTCAGTGAGTCCGGCTGTTGAGCTCGGAGAAGCGGGCGGCGCCTTGACGACCAAACCCAGAGCGTGACCTGTTTTCTTGGGACGTGGTGGAAATAGATCCTTGTGATTGGCTGCAGCTTGGAGTCCTTCTCTCATCTGATTGGATGAGCTGTGCCCTGTCACTGTCATGTCATAACAGCAGGAATCAGGAAGCTTTGTATTGGAATTGGAAGTACATGTTGCAGTACTATGTTTCATAGGCCTGAAAGGGAGGAGGACATTGAAGAATATTACCAAAAGCTGTTACAGGAAGTGACTCGTGTCAGTGGCGGTGTCATCCTCCATCATCCTCCCTCGTCCTCCCTCGTCCTTCCTCATCCTTCCTCGTCCTCCCTCGTCCTCCCTCGTCCTCCATCCTCCCTCGTCCTCCCTCGTCCTCCCTCGTCCCTCGTCCTCCCCGTCCTCCCTCGTCCCTCGTCCTCCCTCGTCCTCCATCCTCCCTCGTCCTCCCTCATCCTCCCTCGTCCTCCCTCGTCCTTCCTCATCCTCCCTCGTCCCTCATCCTCCCTTGTCCTCCCTCGTTCCTCATCCTCCCTCGTCCTCCCTTGTCCTCCCTCGTCCCTCATCCTCCCTCGTCCTCCCTCGTCCTCCCTCGTTACTCATCCTCCCTCGTCCTCCCTCGTCCTTCCTCATCCTCCCTTGTCCTCCCTCGTATCTCGTCCTCCCTCGTCCTCCATCCTCCCTCATCCTCCCTCGTCCCTCATCGTCCCTCATCCTCCCTCGTCCCTCATCCTCCCTCGTCCTCCCTCGTTCCTCATCCTCCCTCGTCCTCCCTCGTCCTCCCTCATCCCTCGCCCTCTTCTCATCCTCCCTCGTCCTCTCTCGTCCTCCCTCGTCGTCCCTCATCCCTCATCCTCCCTTGTCCTCCATCCTCCCTCATCCTCCCTCGTTCCTCATCCTCCCTCGTCCCTCATCCTCCCTCGTCCTCCCTCGTCCTCCCTCCTCCTCCCTCGTCCCTCGTCCTCCCTCGTCCCTCGTCCTCCCTCGTCCTCCTTCGTCCCTCGTCCTCCCTCGTCCTCCCTCATCCCTCGTCCTCTCTCATCCTTCGTCCTCCCTCATCCTCCCTCGTCCCTCATCCTCCCTTGTCCTCCATCCTCCCTCGTCCTCCCTCGTTCCTCATCCTCCCTCGTCCCTCATCCTCCCTTGTCCTCCATCCTCCCTCGTCCTCCCTCGTTCCTCATCCTCCCTCGTCCTCCCTCATCCTCCCTCGTCCTCCCTCATCCCTCGTCCTCCCTCGTCCTCTCTCGTCCCTCGTCCTCCCTCATCCTCCCTCGTCCCTCATCCTCCCTTGTCCTCCATCCTCCCTCGTCCTCCCTCGTTCCTCATCCTCCCTCATCCTCCCTCGTCCTCCCTCATCCTCCCTCCTCCTCCCTCGTCCTCCCTCATCCTCCCTCGTCCTCTCTTGTCCCTCGTCCTCCCTCATCCTCTCTCGTCCCCCGTCCTCCCTCATCCTCTCTCGTCCCTCGTCCTCCCTCGTCCTCCATCCTCCCTCGTCCTCCCTCGTTCCTCATCCTCCCTCGTCCTCCCTCGTCGTCCCTCGTCCTCCCTCGTCCTCCCTCGTCGTCCCTCGTCCTCCTTCGTCCTCCCTCGTCCTCCCTCGTCCTCCCTCGTCCCTCGTCCTCCCTCGTC
Organism: Zeus faber; assembly: GCF_960531495.2. Lineage (NCBI taxonomy): Eukaryota > Metazoa > Chordata > Actinopteri > Zeiformes > Zeidae > Zeus > Zeus faber. The sequence continues at coordinate 51,397,734 of NC_137189.1, read as the reverse complement.
CTCTCTCGTCCTTCGTCCTCCCTCGTCCTCCCTCATCCTCCCTCGTCCCTCATCCTCCCTCGTCCTCCCTCGTTCCTCATCCTCCCTCGTCCTCCCTCGTCCTCCCTCATCCTCCCTCGTCCTCCCTCATCCCTCGCCCTCTTCTCATCCTCCCTCGTCCTCTCTCGTCCTCCCTCGTCCTCCCTCGTCCCTCATCCCTCATCCTCCCTTGTCCTCCATCCTCCCTCATCCTCCCTCGTTCCTCATCCTCCCTCGTCCCTCATCCTCCCTCGTCCTCCCTCGTCCTCCCTCCTCCTCCCTCGTCCCTCGTCCTCCCTCGTCCCTCGTCCTCCCTCATCCTCCCTCGTCCCTCATCCTCCCCTGTCCTCCATCCTCCCTCGGTAGTCAGAGCCCTGTGGGGTACGAACGTTTACAGACACAGACGCATTTCAAACACTGGGTCAGATCAACACTGTTGCCGTGGAATCCTTGCGTTGGTGCAACCTCGGTATTGACCGGCGAGCGACGGTGGTGATGATAAAAAAAAGGCAAGTTGTGGTGGAGGGTGAGGTGGTGCCTGTTTGCATACAGCTGCCCCCGTGTTGATACCATTAGATTTAGGACTTGAAAACCAAATAGGCGACATTTTGCATAAGATTTGTTTGGATCAAAAGTTCAAATCAGCATGGCACCGTGAGACAGCAAGACACCAACCAAAAAGGACACCGTCAGTCCTGGCTCCCACTTTGAGGTGGGGTGAATTCAGTCGTTAAGTTCTTAATTCCTCTTTTTTCTTTTTCCTCCTTAGGACGTTTTGAAAAACCCTCTTAAACGTCCTGACTGAGCTTTCTGTTGTAGACTGAGAATCCTCAGCCTGCACCTGGCGGCGCCTCAGGCAGACACCTCGCAGCGGTCAAGCAGGAGGTCAGGCAGGCGGTCAGGCAGGCGGTCAGGCAGGTGGTCAGTCAGGTGGTCAGGCAGGCGGTCAGGCAGGCGGTCAGGCAGGCGGTCAGGAAGGCGGTCAAGCAGGCGGTCAGGCAGGCGGTCAGGCAGGCGGTCAGGAAGGCGGTCAAGCAGGCGGTCAGGCAGGCGGTCAGGCAGGCGGTCAAGCAGGCGGTCAGGCAGGCGGTCAGTCAGGCGGTCAGGAAGGCGGTCAAGCAGGCGGTCAGGCAGGCGGTCAGGCAGGCGGGCGGTCAGGCAGGCGGTCAGGCGGGCGGTCAGGCAGGCGGTCAAGCGGGCGGTCAAGCGGGCGGTCAGGCAAGCGGTCAGGCAGGCGGTCAGGCAGGCGGTCAAGCAGGCGGTCAGGCAGGTGGTCAGTCAGGCGGTCAAGCAGGCGGTCAGGCAGGCGGTCAGGAAGGCGGTCAAGCAGGCAGGCGGTCAGGCGGGCGGTCAGGCAGGCGGTCAAGCAGGCGGTCAGGCAGGCGGTCAAGCGGGCGGTCCGGCGGGCGGTCAGGCGGGCGGTCAGGCGGGCGGTCAGGCAGGTGGTCAGTCAGGCGGTCAAGCAGGTGGTCAGGCAGGCGGTCAAGCAGGTGGTCAGGCGGGCGGTCAGGCAGGCGGTCAGGCGGGCGGTCAGGCGGGCGGTCAGGCGGGCGGTCAGGCAGGCGGTCAGGCAGGCGGTCAGGCAGGCGGTCAGGCAGGCGGTCAGGCAGGCGGTCAAGCAGGCGGTCAGGCAGGCGGTCAGGCGGGCGGTCAGGCAGGCGGTCAAGCAGGCGGTCAGGCAGGCGGTCAGTCAGGCGGTCAGGAAGGCGGTCAAGCAGGCGGTCAGGCAGGCGGTCAAGCAGGCGGTCAGGCAAGTGGTCAGGCAGGCGGTCAAGCGGGCGGTCAGGCAGGCGGTCAGGCAGGCGGTCAAGCAGGCGGTCAGGCAGGCGGTCAGGCAGGTGGTCAGGAAGGCAGTCAAGCAGGCGGTCAGGCAGGCGGTCAAGCAGGCAGTCAGGCGGGCGGTCAGGCGGGCGGTCAGGCGGGCGGTCAAGCAGGCGGTCAGGCAAGTGGTCAGGCGGGCGGTCAGGCGGGCGGTCAAGCGGGCGGTCAGGCAGGCGGACAAGCAGGCGGTCAGGCAGGCGGTCAAGCAGGCGGTCAAGCAGGCGGTCAGGCAGGCGGTCAAGTAGGCGGTCAGGCGCCGCGACGCCGGCTTGACTTAGTGGACCGCTCCTCTGTTTACCTGGGTCCTATCAAGAGCTTTGTTTGTCCTGTTTGCTTCCCGGTGTCTTCACTCTGTTTGTCTGGCTTCACTCCAGGGTGGTGCAGTCGTCGACCAACTGCCCTCCTGACCCCGTGACCGCCCCAGCTCCGCCCTGAAACACCTTACTTCCCGGGCGTTGACAGTTCCAGGCCGACTGGAGCCACCCAGCCCATTTGTTGCCGGGTAAAGCGCGCGCTATTCTGGAACGCTGCGGCGTCAGGCGGACGGACATGTTCCCCTCGGACGCCTGAGGCAGCCCTGCATGTCGACTCACAGGGTGGAGGGCGGAGAGTGGAGGTGCTATATCCTTCGCGTCTCCGCAGGCGGTGATGGAGTTGGGTGGTCGGAGGACGGGAGGAGGGGAATGGACAGACGCCGTGTCTGCCCCCCAACCCCAGAATAAGCCCTGACCTTCAGAGGGCAAAACATCAATTTATCTGCTGAGAGTCGTACGGTGCCAAGCAGCCCTGTCACTTATGACTTACTATACCATGTACACACAGGAGTAGTACTACTGAGG
>NC_137189.1:51372556-51380056 GCF_960531495.2 Zeus faber | reverse complement strand
CCCTCTCCCCTGTCTGTCTCTCTCTCTGTCTCCCCCTGTCTCTCTCTCTGTCTTTCTCTCTGTCTCTCCCTCTGTCTCTCTCTCTGTCTCCCCCTGTTTCTCTCTCTGTCTTTCTCTCTGTCTCTCTCTCTGTCTCTCTCTCTGTCTCCCTCTGTCTCTCTCTCTGTCTCTCTCTCTCTGTCTCTCTCTCTGTCTCTCTCTCACTGTCTCTCTGTCTCTCTCTCCGTCTCCCTCTGTCTCTCTCTCTGTCTCTCTCTGTCTCTCTCTCTGTCTCTCTCTCCGTCTCCCTCTGTCTCTCTCTCTGTCTCTCTCTGTCTCTCTCTCTGTCTCTCTCTCTCTGTCTCTCTCTCTCTCTCTCTCTGAGTGATTGGAGGTGTGAGCGAGCGGAGCGTGTGAGCGTTTGGTAGAGTGAGTGATTTTCTCTCTAACTTTTTCTATCAATTGCATGTTTATAATTATTTGTTGGTGACGGGTTTAGTTTTTTGTTGGTTGTAGGGTGTGCGCACAGCGGGTGGGGGGTGGTGGTGGTAGTGGTGGTGGTGGTGGTGCGGGTCCGCGGCCATGTCGGACCTCACCAAGCTAACGAGGAAGCACGGCATTAAGTTGCCCGTGGCTTCCTCGGTCTCGGTGGAGGACTGCAGCCTGGCGGTGGGGAAGGCTGTCGGCTACAGCAGCGTTGTGTCCGCAGCGCGGATGAACAGCGCGGTGGTCATCTTCCTGGACAGTGTAGACAAGGTGAACGCGGTGGTGGCGAGCGGCGTTACGGTGAACAAAATGTTTGTTCCCGTCCTGCCTCTCTCCACACCGGCGAGGAGGGTGAATTTGGCGAATGTTCCGCCGTTTATTAAGGATGAGACCCTCACTAAGGAACTGGCGAGGCACGGGAAGGTGGTGTCGCCAGTTAAAAAAGTCCCGTCGGGGTGCAAGTCGCCGCTGCTCAAGCATGTGGTGTCGCACAGGAGACACGTCCTGATGGTGTTGAACAACAGGGATGCGGAGCTAAACGTAGCTTTTAAAATCAGGGCGGATGAGTTTGACTACGTGGTGTTTGTCAACACTGACACCACCAAGTGCTTTGGGTGCGGTGGGGAGGGACACCAGGTCAGGGCATGTCCAGGTAAGAAGGCAGGCGGCGAGACAGGTGAGGGGCAGAAGGGTGGACAGGACAAGGAGGGAGCACAGGAGGGGGCAGGTGAGGGTCAGAAAGGGGAAAAGCAGGCGAAGGTGGGGGCACAGGAGGGAGCAGGGGGGGGTCAGGAGGGGGGAAAACAGGCAAAGAAGGGGGCACAGGAGGAGGCGGGGGAGGGCCAGAAGGAAGGAGGGGAAAAGCAGGTGAAGGTGGGGGCACAGGGAGAGGCAGGTGAGGGCCAAATGGAGGCAGGGGAAAGACAGGTGGAGGTGGGGGCACAGGGGGAGACAGGTGGAGGGCGGAAAGGAAAGGAGAAGAAACAGGTGAAGGTGGGGGCACAGGAGGGGGCAGGCGAGGGGCAGGGGAAAAAAAAGGAGGGGGGGGAGGGGAATGTGGAGCCGCAGGAGGGAACGGGTGGAGGTAGACAGCGCAGCCAGGTGAGCGTGGAGACACGGGGGGAGGCAGGCGAGGGTCTGGAAAGAAGGCAGGTAAGGGCGGGAGGACAGGAGGGGAAGGAGGAGGGTCCGGAAGACAGGCAGGTGGGTGCGGGGGGACAGGAGGGGACTGGTGAGGGAAAGGAAGCTACGGAACAAAGTCAAAGGAGTGCAGGTGACGTAGCTAGGGAGGAGGAGGCACTGGAAGGAAGTGACTTTGAGATGGGGGATGAGGACGATCGGTTGAGAGTCCCCCGGCTCAAAAGAAAGTCCAACAAAATGGCAGGAGACTCTCAGGCGAAGAGAGGGACAGCAAGCCAGGGGAAGGCAAGTCAGGAGGTGGAGCAGGGAGGCTCGGAGTCAGAGTCCTGGATGGAGGAGGACTCTGCTGCAGACAGTGAGGGGCAGGTCTTTCTCGGTGTAAAGAAGAAAAAGGGCAAAAAAAGCTACAGTGTGGGCAAAATAAAAGCGTTTCTGCACAGGACGAAGAATGTGAAAGGGATTAAGGTGGAGGATTTTTTCTCAGACAAGGAGTTGCTGGCGAACGCGGCCCAGCAACAGATGAGGAGTAAGGGGAGAGGAGGGTTCACGGACCAGGAGGTGTACAGGTTAAAGAAAATAGTGCAGAAGATCAGGAAGGAGCTGAACAACGGAGAGGATGGGGAGGAGGTGGAGGTGGGCGCTGCTGTTCGGGCTGTTTCCCTTTTCCGTTGCAATGAGTGACTTTAACATCAGCACGCTGAACGCGAATGGGGCCAGAGACGCAGCTAAGAGGTCTCTGCTGTATGAGCTGATGGAGCAGAAGAGGCTGGATGTGCTGTTGGTGCAGGAGACCCACAGTGACTCTGGCAATGAGGCTGACTGGAAGAGGGAGTGGGGGGGGGAGGTGGTGCTAAGCCACAAGAGCACCACCAGCGGTGGGGTGGCTCTTCTCTTTTCTAAGAGCTTTGCCCCAGCATCCTTTGAGGTGGAGGAGGTGGTGGAGGGCAGACTGATGGTGGTGAGGGCAGCATTTGAGCATCATAAGTTTGTCTTTATAAATGTGTACGCTCCCACCACAGGACCACACAGAGTCACTTTTTTGCAAGTTTTAAATGGGGTTTTAAGCAAAGCTCGTACTGGGGAGTTTTTGTTTCTAGGAGGTGACTTTAACTGCACCGAGAACGACCTGTTAGACAGGAACCACTGTGAGCCGCACAGAGCATCGCAGAACGCGATGAGGCTGCTCTCAAGCGAGAACGAGCTAACGGACGTGTGGAGGAGAACCAACGGGGATGAAAGACAGTACACCTGGGTGCACTGCAGAGGCACCTCTTTATCGTTGGCCAGACTAGACCGGTTTTACTGTTTTAAGCACCATTTTAACATTTTTAAGGAATGTAGAATGGTGCCTGTTGGTTTTACCGATCACTCCCTGGTTGTTTGCCGTGTTTTTATCGCCAATGTAAAGCCCAAAAGCGCATATTGGCATTTTAACACCACCCTACTATGTGACTCCAACTTTAAAGATGCTTTTAGGTTTTTTTGGGAAGGTTTTAGAGACAGAAAGCAGGATTTTATTTCCTTAAGACTGTGGTGGGACTATGGGAAGAGGGAGATAGAGCAGCTCTGTCGGCAGTATACTCTCAATGTCACACGGGACATCACCAGATCTATGAGGGATCTGGAGACTGACATTGTGGAGTTACAGGGTGTAGTGGAACCCACTGGGAATCGAGATCACATTAAGGACCTCAAGTCTAAAAGAGCTGCTCTTGCAGACCTACTAGGCACCAAGGCGCAGGGGGCGCTGGTCCGCTCTCGCTTCCAGAGCGCAGCACTGATGGACGCACCATCTAGTTTCTTTTTTAGCCTGGAGAAGAGCAACGGGCAGAGCAGGTTTATCCACGCCCTGAGATCAGACACGGGACAGGAGCTCAGGAGGCCGGAGGAGATCCGGACGAGAGCCGTGGACTTTTATACAGAGCTGTACAGAAGTGAGTACGAGGAGCAAAAAGAACTGTTTTACTCCTTTTGTGGGAATTTGCCCAGGGTCCCGGAAGATGTCAGTGCGGTGCTGGGGGAACCTCTGACCCTGCAGGATCTTTCCACGGCCCTGCAGAGCATGAAGGGGGGTAAGGCCCCTGGCATCGACGGGATTCCTGCGGAGTTTTACAAAGAGTTCTGGGAGGAGTTACGGGAGGACCTTTTAATGGTTTTTAATGAAGTTTTTAAAGATAAGTTATTGCCAGTCAGCTGCAGGAGGGCAGTCATCACTCTCCTACCCAAGAAAGGAGACCTGCAGGAGATCAAGAACTGGCGTCCTGTGTCCCTTCTGTGCACGGACTATAAAATCCTGTCGAGGGCACTGGCCAACAGGCTGAGGGAGGTGATGGACCTGGTCGTCCATCAGGACCAAACTTACTGTGTGCCTGGTAGGTCCATTCTGGACAATGTGTCCCTAATTCGGGATATTTTGGACGTCGCTAGTTCTCTGGGCATTGAAACTGGGCTCATTTCGCGAGACCAGGAAAAGGCGTTTGACCGGGTTGAGCACCCTTACCTCTGGAAAACTCTGGAGGCTTTTGGCCTCAGCCCTGGTCTGATAGCCATGATCCAGGTTTTGTACCAGGACATCGAGAGTATACTGAAGATTAATGGAGGGCTGAGCGGCCCTTTTAAAGTGCGTAGAGGGGTGAGACAGGGCTGCCCCCTCTCAGGGATGTTGTACTCTCTGGCCATAGAACCATTGCTGTGTCAATTAAGGACGAACATCGAGGGTGTGTTTCTAAACGGTCTCGAGAGAAGCCACATTCTATCAGCCTATGCGGACGACGTCATTGTCTTAATAAAGAAACAGGACGAAATCAGCAAACTGGAGGGGATCGTCAGGGACTTTGGGCTGCTATCAGCAGCGAAAGTCAACTGGGGCAAAAGCGAAGCGCTGGCTGTGGGCGGATGGAGGGGGGGACTTTTAAAACTGCCAGGAGGCTTACGGTGGCGAAGGGATGGGTTTAAGTATCTGGGAGTGTTTTTAGGGAGCGAAAGTGTGGTGGGGAAGAATTGGGAAGGACTGCTAGGAAAGATACAGGGCAAGCTAAGAAAATGGAGGTGGGCACTGCCACAGCTGTCCTATAGGGGCAGGACGCTCATTATTAACAACCTGGTGGCCTCACAGCTGTGGCACAGAGTGGCGTGTGTCCAACCACCAGACCTGCTAGTTAGGAAGATACAGGCCGAGCTGATAGACTTCTTTTGGGGGCGGAATTTCCACTGGGTCAGGAAGGAAAGGGTCTTTCTGCCTAAAGAGGAAGGGGGGCACGGTGTGGTGGACATCAAAAGCAGAGTGGCAACTTTTAGGTTACAGTTTGTGCAGAAGTTGTTAACGGGGTACTTTAACGTTTGGAAGGACGTGGCGGGCTTGGTCTTAAAGAGGACTGGGAGGATGGGACTTGACCGCTCGTTGTTTTTAATGGACACGAGTCTTCTAAACAAGTCGGGCTTACCCCGTTTTTATCAGGAGCTTTTTAAAGCATGGGGGTTATTTAAGAACAGGAAAAGGGAGGCCGCAGATTCCCTCCACTGGCTCCTGGAGGAGCCGGTGATCGGAGGAGCCAGGCTGGATGTGCAGGACGGGGCCACTCCAGGACTGAGGAGCATCCTGAGGGAGGCGGGGGTCCTGACCCTGAGGCAGGTGGTGGCGGCGGCGGGGAGCGACCTGCAGGACGGCGAGGCCATGGCGGAGCGGCTGGGGGTGAGGTCCACCAGGATCGTACACCTGGTGCTCAAGAGGTGGAGGGAGACGCTCACGGAGGAGGAGCTGGCCCTGCTGAAGGAGTACGGCGAAGGCGCGGAGGAGCCAAACTCGGAGGATCCCTTCCCGGAGATGACCCTGACCCCCAACCTGGAGGGGTCCTCCGGGAAGCTGCTGCACAGGGCACGTTATGCAGAACTGGACCTGCACGCAGCCAGCGGGAAGGCTTTTTACAAAGAGTGTGTGGTCGTTTTAAATAGGAAGGGACTGGAGGGGCGGCAGGACACTGTCTGGAGGGGACGGCTCCAGATGGGGGGACAGGAGGAGCCGTGTTGGAGGAGTTTTTACAAAGCTCCCTCCAAGAAAAGGACGGGGGACCTCCAATGGAGGGTCCTACATGGAGCCATAGCTGTCAACAGCTTTGTTTCTGTTTTTAATCCCACGGTCGCAAATGAATGTCCATTCTGCAAACTGCCAGAGTCCGTGTTTCACTGTTTTGCAGAGTGCGACAGACTTTTAGAGCTTTTTAGTCTTTTAAAGGAAAGTTTTAAGCTCTTTAAGGAGGAGTGGTCCAGAAACTGTTTTATTTTTGGGGCTAGATACTACAGGGCCAACGCAGAGAAATGGCGACTGCTTAATTTTCTAGTAGGGGAAGCGAAGATGGCCATCTACCTCACGAGGAGGAACAAACTGAGGGGAAAGGAGAGTGTTTTAGGAAGAGTGTTTGTAGCGTTGGTCAGGGCCAGAGTCTTGATTGATTTTAACTTTCACAGACTGATGAAGAGTCTGGACGTCTTCATCAAGCTGTGGTGTTTTAACGACGCCATCTGTTCCCTGGTGGAGGACGACCTGTGCTTCCAGTCTGTTTTTAACGTGTAGGACTCTGTTAGTGAACCAAGTGTGTTTGTTGTATTGTCTGTAACTGTGAACTAGAGAAAATGTTAAAATAAAGATGCTTTAAAAATCAAAAAAAAATCTCTCTGTCTCTCTCTCCGTCTCCCTCTGTCTCTCTCTCTGTCTCTCTCTGTCTCTCTCTGTCTCTCTCTCCGTCTCCCTCTGTCTCTCTCTCTGTCTCTCTCTGTCTCTCTCCTCCAGGCAGCTTCAGGAGCAGCAGAAGCAGAAGGAGTTGGAGAGGGAGCGTCAGGAGCAGGAATTACTGGAGCGTGAGCGTGAACGCCAAGAACGGGAACGCCAGGATCAGGAACGCCAGGATCAGGAACGCCAGGATCAGGAACGCCAGGATCAGGAACGCCAGGATCAGGAACGCCAGGATCAGGAACGCCAGGAGCGGGAACGCCTGGATCGGGAACGCCAGGATCAGCAACGCCAGGATCGGGAACGCCAGGATCAGGAACGCCAGGATCGGGAACGCCAGGATCGGGAACGCCAGGAGCGGGAACGCCAGGATCGGGAGGCCCAAGCGGAGAGGGAGTGGCAGGAGGAGCAGGAGCGGGCGGAGAGGGAGGCACAGGAGAGGGAGCAGCAGCAGCTGGAAGAGCCCGACAGGGAGCAGCAAGACTGGGAGCGAGGACGACGGGTGTCCAACGCCGGTGAGGCCAGTCTCACTGCTTAGCACACACACACACACACACACACACACACACACACACACACACACACAGGGTTGTGCAGTTGAGCGCTCGGGGTCTCAGGTGGTTGAACATGTTTGTTTGTTGAAGAGCTTCTACTAATAATCTATCATCTATAGTTGATAGTTGATGTGTGGTGGAGATCCTCCGTCACGTGGAGCAGGGACTCACCTCCATCCGACGCTTCCACTGCTGTGGAGGAGCAGAGGGAAAGGTGTTTCCTCTCACCTGGACACGCCCCCTGCCACGCCCTCACACTCTTCCCGTGGATGTTTACATCATGAGTGACATGTGATCAGGTGTCATTTCACCACCTTTACAACCACCTGCCATGCTGCAGCCAGCCACAACAGTCAGAGCAGCCACAACAGTCAGAGCAGTCACAACAGTCAGAGCAGCCACAACAGTCAGAGCAGCCACAACAGTCAGAGCAGCCACAACAGTCAGAGCAGTCACAACAGTCAGAGCAGCCACAACAGTCAGAGCAGCCACAACAGTCAGAGCAGTCACAACAGTCAGAGCAGCCACAACAGTCAGAGCAGTCACAACAGTCAGAGCAGCCACAACAGTCAGAGCAGTCACAACAGTCAGAGCAGTCACAACAGTCACAACAGT
>NC_137189.1:51367556-51370056 GCF_960531495.2 Zeus faber | reverse complement strand
GGCCCCCCAGCCCTCCAGGCCGGTGGCCTGGTCGGCCTGTAACTTCACCCCGCTGCCCCCGTCTCCCCCGGTGATGATCAGCAGCCCCCCGGGGAAGGCCACCGGCCCCCGGCCCCTCATCCCCATCCCCGCCCCCTCCCCTCTCAGCCAGAAGCCCCCCTCGCCCTCCCCTGGCGGCCCCCCCATGTTCCCCGCCCCCTCCCCCGTCACGGTGTCGCCGGGGTTCGCAGCGCTGGCCGTCACCTGCCCCACGCCGCCCCCGCCCCCGCCTCCCCCCCTGCCCTCCCCCGTGGCCCCCCCGCCTTCCTCCGTCTCGTCTCCCCCCTCCTCACGCCAGGCACCTGCTGTACCCTCTCCCTCCACAGCGCCCCCCGCCAACGCCAACGCCGCCGCTGAGCCCCGCGCCCCCTCCCCACCGGGGCCGGGTCTGCTGGAGAACTCCCACAATCCTCAGGGGCCGCCCCCCTCCCCGCCCCAGCCCCCGGGTAAGGAGTCCAGCCAGCGCCAGGCTGTGTTCCAAACCACCGCTCGCTCGCCAGGTCCTGGAGCAGCTCACACACAGCACACAACATGCAGAACACAACATGCAGCACACAACATGCAGAACACAACATGCAGAACACAACATGCAGCACACAACATGCAGCACACAGCACACAACACGCAGCACACAACATGCAGAACACAACATGCAGCACACAACATGCAACACACAGCACACAACACGCAGCACACAACATGCAGCACACAGCACACAACACGCAGCACACAACATGCAGCACACAACATGCAGCACACAACATGAGCACACAACATGCAGCACACAACATGCAGCACACAACATGAGCACACAACATGCAGCACACAACATGCAGCACACAACATGCAGCACACAACAGGCAGCACACAACATGCAGCACACAACATGCAGCACACAACATGCCGCACACAGCACGCAGCCCACAGCACACAGCACGCAGCACACAACATGCAGAACACAACATGCAGCCCACAGCACACAGCACTCAGCACACAACATGCAGAACACAACATGCAGCACACAACATGCAGCACACAGCACACAACATGCAGCACACAACATGCAGCACACAACATGCAGCACACAACATGCAGCCCACAGCACACAGCATGCAGCACACAGCACGCAGCACACAACATGCAGCACACAACATACAGCACGCAGCACACAACATGCAGCCCACAGCACGCAGCACGCAGCACGCAGCACACAACATGCAGCACACAACATGCAGCCCACAACATGCAGCACACAACATGCAGAACACAACATGCAGCACACAACATGCAGCACACAGCACACAACATGCAGCACACAACATGCAGCACACAACATGCAGCACACAACATGCAGCCCACAGCGTGCAGCACACAGCACGCAGCACACAACATGCAGCACACAACATACAGCCCGCAGCACACAACATGCAGCCCACAGCACGCAGCACGCAGCACGCAGCACACAACATGCAGCACACAACATGCAGCCCACAACATGCAGCACACAACATGCAGCACACAACATGCAGCCCACAACTTTCAGCACACAGCACGCAGCACACAACATGCAGCACACAACATGCAGCACACAGCATGCAGCACACAACATGCAGCACACAACATGCAGCACACAACATGCAGCACACAACATGCAGCATACAACATGCAGCACACAACATGCAGCACACAGCATGCAGCACACAACATGCAGCCCACAGCACGCAGCACACAACATGCAGCCCACAGCACGCAGCACACAACATGCAGCACACAACATGCAGCCCACAGCCCACAGCACGCAGCACACAACATGCAGCCCACAGCACGCAGCACACAACATGCAGCCCACAGCACGCAGCACACAACATGCAGCCCACAGCACGCAGCACACAACATGCAGCCCACAGCACGCAGCACACAACATGCAGCCCACAGCATGCAGCACACAACATGCAGCACACAACATGCAGCACACAACACGCAGCACACAACATGCAGCACACAACATGCAGCCCACAGCATGCAGCACACAACATGCAGCACACAACATGCAGCCCACAGCACGCAGCACACAACATGCAGCCCACAGCATGCAGCACACAACATGCAGCACACAACATGCTGCACACAGCACGCAGCACACAACATGCAGCACACAACACGCAGCACACAACATGCAGCACACAACATGCAGCACACAACATGCAGCACACAACATGCAGCACACAACATGCAGCACACAACATGCAGCACACAACATGCAGCACACAGCATGCAGCCCACAGCACACAGCACACAACATGCAGCTCAGCGTGGAGGAAACACAGCAGAACATCCACAAATCAATCAAATGTGAAGGTTTTACTCAAATCCTGAACGGTTTGGAACACAACCTGTCTCCCTCCCTCCCTCCCTCCCTCCCTCTCAGCGGTAGTTACTTTCCTCCAGCCTCTTTAACGTA
>NC_137189.1:51320056-51362556 GCF_960531495.2 Zeus faber | reverse complement strand
ATTCTCTCCTCACGTTGTCAGTGGAGCCTCCTCCATGCCAGCAGGGGGCGCTACCGAACATCATCTAACTAGTTTACGGTCGAGCTTTACCGCCGGCTAGCTCTAACCTGACGGGCTGCCGGAGCCGAGGTGCGGCCCGCCGGCTGAAGGCCCTGACTCTCCCGCTTCTAACGGGGCGAGCGCCCACGCAAGATGGCCGCCCCGCGCTGCCTGCATTCCATTTGAGGGTCCAAATGAGCGCTGAGCGTCTGCAAGGTGCAGTTCAGCAGGCATCCAGTGAGGGCAGCAACCAGCCTGCCTCAGGCAGTCGCCCGCAGGCTCGGATCCAACTGCAACGACGGAGGAACGAGCGTCGCTGCCACCAATATTCTCAGCAGGGGAGAGTGGGGCGGTGGCGTGTCGCCACGGAAACCTGCAAAAACAAATGGAAACGAGTCCGAGAGCGTTATGTACGAGCATGGAGGGAGGTGCTGGAGGAACGGGGCTTCATGTCAAGAGATATGTCTATATATATATACAGTAGATATATATATATATATATATATATACATACATACAGTATATATATATACATGCATACAGTATATATATATATATATAGAGATAGATATAGATATATAGAGATATAGATATACAGTAGATATAGATATATATTCAGTATAGAGATATAAGAAGGCGTGCTCTTGCTCAAGCACCCTCTGGCCTTTCTTTAGCAAATGTCTGAAGTATTTCAAGGCTGCTCAGCCTGTTCAGCCTGTTCAGCTGGTTTCCCTGAGGTTCCCTTGGGTGTTTAGATGAAGTTGTTTTTATTTGATGGGTGAGACGGGGTGAGACGGGGTGAGACGGGGTGAGACGGGGTGAGACGTGGCTGCCTCCCCGGAGACGCTGCGTCTGGAGCTGCTGGATCTTTTTAGACGTTTAACTCGTGTCATCGCTGTGAAATGTCACGTTTTCCTTTTGAAATCTGTGAAATTGTTTGTTTTTGAGGATTTATCTTTTGAAATTGAGCAGAACGTGAACGTGGCCCAAGTTCTACAGGAGTTTGTTCTTCCAGATGAAGGGTTTGAGGAGAGGAATGAGAAGGGCTGGGAATCACCGTCTACAGGTCTGTGATAGTTGAGCGATTTGAGTTGGAAAAGCAGCATTTTAGAGGAACCTGGAACGCTGGAGGAGCCCTGTTGCTGTCAACACCTGCTGGGAATCCCTGTTCAGACCGGAAGGTCCAGGAGGTCCAGGAGGTCCAGGAGGTCCAGAAGGTCCAGAAGGTCCTGGGATGGGAGCGCTCAGTGTCTGCAGATGACGGGTTGTTCCTCAGGCTGGGTCTCCTTCAAACCCCCAAGTGTTTCAAAGAGAACGCAGCAGGGCGGGGTCGAACAGGGCGGGGTCAAACAGGGCGGGGTCAAACAGGGCGGGGTCGAACAGGGCGGGGTCAAACAGGGCGGGGTCAAACAGGGCGGGGTTAAAGCCGGTGTCTCTGCTGCCCTCACAGATGCGAGGCTCCGTGGAGGAACACCTCCAGCAGGTAGAGACACCAACCCAGACACACGTTCCAAACGATCCCTCCTTCCTCCCATCGCTGCCTGCTGTGATGGAGGCGTGTGTTGGCCTTTTCCCCTCGGAACATCTGGAACATCTGGAATGTTTGGAACGTTTAATATGTTTATGTTTGGACCTTTCGGAATGTTTGGAATATTTGGATCTTTTGGAGTTTTTGGAAAGTTTGGAACGCTTGGAATGTTTGAACATTTGGAACGTTGGAATGTTTGGAAGGTTTATTTTTGGAAAGTTAATGTTTGGAATGTTCGAAACATTTATGTTTGGAACGTTTGGAATGTCTGGAATGTTTTTGTTTGGAACGTTTGGAATATTTGGAATGTTTGGAACATTTATGTTTTGAACGTTTGGAATGTTTGTTTGAAATGTTTGGAAAGTTAGAAACATTTATATTTAGAACGTTTATGTTTGAAATATTGTTAATGTTTGGAACGTTTATGTTTGGAGAGTTGGGAATGTTTGGGACTTTTGGAATGTTTGGAACATTGGAATGTTTGGAATTTTTGTAATATCTGGAACGTTCGGAATGTTGGGAACCTTTGGAATGTTTGGAACCTGTGGATTGTTTGGATCGTTTGAAATGCTTGGAACGTTTGTTTGGACCTTTCCGAATGTTGGGAACATTTGGAATGAATGGATCTTTTGGAGTGTTTGGAATGTTTAGAAAGTTTGGAATGTTTGGAACGCTTGGAATGTTTGGAACTTTTGGAACATTGGAAATGTTTGGAACTTTTGGAACATTTGTTTGGACCTTTTCAAATGTTGGGAACATTTGAATTGTATGGATCTTTTGGAGTGTTTGGAATGTTTGGAACGTTTCAGTTTGGAAAGTTTATGTTTGGACTGTTTATGCTTGTAATGTTTTTAATGTTTAGAACGTTTATGTTTGAAACGTTTGTTTGCGCCTTTTCGGGACAGGACATAAATGTTTGGAACATTTGGAATGTATGGACCTTTTGGAGTGTTTGGAAAGTTTGGAATGTTTGGAACCTTTATGTTTGGAAAATTTGGAACCTTTATGTTTAGAATGTTTATGTTCGGAATGTTTGGAATGTTTGGAATGACTGGAATGTTTTTGTTTGGAACGTTTGGAATGTTTGAAACATTTGTAATGTTTGCAATGTTAATGTTTGGAAAGTTTGGGAAGTTTGGAACGTTTACGTTTTGAATGTTGTAAAGTGAAGTGAGACGCTGCCCAAAGCGCTTTGCACTGGAACTGTTATCATCCTGAAACAAGCAGAGCAGGCTTCACAGATAAGACCCTGTGTGTGTGTGTATCTGTGTGGATATATGTGTATGTGTATATATGTGTGTATATATGTGTATGTGTGTATATATATATGTGTGCATATATATGTGCATATATGTGTATATATTTGTATATATTTGTATATATGTGTATATATGTATGTGTATATGTGTATATATGTATATATATATGTGTATATATGTGTATATGTATATATGTGTATATATATGTGTATATATGTATATATGTGTATATATGTATATAATTGTATATATGTGTATATATGAGTATATATGTGTATATATATGTGTATATATGTGTATATATATTTATATGTGTGATGTGTGTATATATGTATATATATGTATGTATGTATATATATGTGTACATATGTGTGTATATATGTGTATATATATGTATATATATGTATATATATATGTGTATGTATATATGTATATATGTGTATATGTGTGTGTATATATGTACTGTATATATGTATATATGTGTATATATGTGTGTATATATGTATATATATGTATATATGTATATATGTGTATATATGTGTGTATATATGTACTGTATATGTATATATGTATATATTTATATATGTATATATGTATATATATATGTGTATATGTGTGTATATATATATATGTATATATGTATATGTGTATATATATGTATATATGTGTATATGTATATATATGTATATATATGTATATATGTATAAATGTGTGTATATGTATATATGAATATATGTATATATATGTGTATATATATATATATATGTATATATGTATGTGTATATGTATATATATGTATATATATGTGTATATATATGTGTATATGTATAGATTCAAGATTCAAGATTCAAGATTTTTATTTGTCACATACATATACATACTTTCATACATATATGCAGTGAAATGTAATGCAACGCACCCGGTGATAGCACACAATATGTCCTAGGAAAACATAAAAGTAAAAAATTCTAAACTGAAAAATTCTAACTGACTCCTAAAACGTAATACAGTAAGTTGAATACTTATAGAATAAGGTAAAAATATATAGAATAAAATACAATAAAAATAAATTAAATAAAATGGAATAGATAGAGGGAATATGCCTATGTATGTACAGATATGTGCATTTAAAGTGGCATGTGAATGTGAATAAAGTGAGGTAGTGTTTGGGATAATACAGCACAGTATACAACAGTACGGCGCAGCAATACGGCATCACAAACAACCCTGAACAGTGACGCAGTATGCGGTACAGTATGCAGTACAGTATGCAGTACAGTATGCTACATATAGTACAGTAGGTAGTGGAGCCTATGTGTTAGGACCCCTGGTGAGATCAGCATTGACAGTTCTTATGGCTTGCGGGAAAAAACTCAGTCTCAGTCTCTGTTCTCGCTGTGTGACTGCGGAGGCTCTTGCCTGACGCAGCAGCTGGAACAGTCCGTTGTTGGGGTGATGAGGATCCTTCATGAACCCGGAATTTCCTCAGCTGCCTGAGGTGGTAGAGACGCTGCCTCGCCTTTCTCACCAGAGTGTCTGTATGAACAGTCCATGTTAAGTCCTCTGTGATGTGGACTCCCAGATATCTGAAGCTGCTCACCCTATCGACAGAAGTCCCATTAATCCACAAGGGCGCGTGCGTCCTCGATTGTGATCCACGCCTAAAGTCCACAATCAGCTCCTTGGTTTTGCTGACGTTCAGGTGTAGGCTGTTGTCCTGGCACCAGAGTGACAGGTCAGCCACCTCCTCGCGGTAGGCCTTCTCATCGCAGTCGGTGATCAGGCCCATGACAATGGTGTCGTCAGCAAACTTGATGATGGTGTTGGAGCTGGACCTGGCCACACATTCATGTGTGTACAGGGAGTACAGTAGGGGGCTGAGGACGCAGCCCTGGGGGGGATCCTGTGTTCAGGGTGAGGGAGCTTGACATGTACTTCCCCACCTTGACCACCTGGGGGCGGGCTGTGAGGAAGTCCAGGATCCAGGCGCACAGTGGAGCATTCAGTCCGAGCTCCTTCAGCTTGACAGCCAGTCTGGTGGGGACTATGGTGTTGAAAGCTGAACTGTAATCAATGAACAGCATTCTCACATAGGCCCCCTTCTGGCCATCCAGGTGCGTGAGCGTGGTGTGCAGTACCTGGGAGACCACGTCATCCCTGGATCTGTTCTGCCGGTACGCGAACTGCAACGGGTCCAAGGTGCGGGGGAGGGAGGCGCAGATGTAATCCTTAATCAGCCTCTCCAAACACTTCATGACCACCGAGGTGAGGGCCACCGGACGGTAGTCATTCAGGCAGGTTGGAGAGGCGATCTTCGTGACAGGAACGACGGTGGACCTCTTGAAGCAGGATGGGACCACTGATTCAGCCAGGGAGATGTTGAATATTGTAGTGAACACCGGAGCTAGCTGGTTAGCACAGGTCTTCAGTACTCGCCCAGATATGCCGTCTGGGCCCGCAGCTTTCCTGGTGTTCACCCGCATCAAAGCCCTCCTGACCTCGTGCACGGACACTGAGAGTGCGCGCTCGTCCCCAGCGGTGTAGCTCCAATTAGCCGGCGAGCTAGCGGTGCTGCTGCCAGACTCGAACCGCGCATAAAAGGAGTTCAGTTGGTTGGCCAGGGAGGCGTCCACACTCGTGGCTGGGGAGGAGCTGCTCTTGTAGTTTGTTATTGTTCGCAGCCCCTCCCACAAGCGTCTTGTGTCCCCCCGCTCCATCTGCAGCTCCACGGTGTCTCTGTACGTCCGTTTAGCGTCCCTCACCGCCCTCCGCAGATTGTACGACGCCGCTTTGTAATTGTCCATGTTGTTGCCAAGTCCGTCGTTGTAAGCGGCCGTGCGCGCATTCAGAGCGCAGCGGATGGATTTATCAACCCATGGTTTCTGGTTTGGAAATATCCGAACTTTCACCGTGGGAACGATTTCATCCGCGAGCGTAGCCACAAAACTTACTACAACCTCGTAAACTCGCTGACGTCACTTGAACTTGTTTGGAACATGTCCCAGTCTACGTCAGTCAGAGCGTCCTGAAGCGCAGCCTCTGATTGGTCCGTCCACCGCTTCACTTCCCTCGTCATCACCAGATCCCGCGCGATCAGAGGCCTGTAAACAGGAAGCAGCGAGATCGCGGCGTGATCTGATTTCCCGAAAGCAGGAAGCGACACGGGCTTGTATCCGTTCTTGTAAGGAGTGTAACAATGGTCCAGAGTTGTGTCTCTCCTGGTGGCACACGTGATGTGTTGGTGGAAATTCGGCAGAACTTTTTTCAGGTTGGCCCTGTTAAAGTCCCCAGTCACCACCACAGCCGCGTCGGGATGTCTGTTCTGAAATCCGCACAACACATCGTACAGAACCGACAGAGCTGCGTCGGTGTCCGCTTGCGGTGGGATATAAACGGCTGTAATGATGACCGTGCTGAATTCCCGGGGGAGATAAAATGGACGGCATAGTATGGTCAGCTGTTCCAGGTTCGGCGAGCAGGAGTGGGAGAGGAATTTGGTGTTGTTGGCGTTACACCAGCGGTTGTTTACCATTAGGCAGACGCCTCCACCTTTGGATTTCCCCGACTCTCCCGTTCTGTCGCCGCGGAACACGGAGAAGGCATCGGCTGGACGTATGGCTTCATCCGGCACCAGTGGGGTCAGCCATGTTTCCGTCAGGCAGAGGACGCAACAGTTCCTCGTGTCACGCTGGAATTGAATCCTCGCTCGAAGTTCATCCATCTTGTTCTCCAGGGACTGGACGTTAGCAAGAAGGATGCTTGGCAGAGGTGGACGGTAAGGTTGCGTCCTCATTCTGACCCGAATGCCGCCTCGTTTACCTCGGTGCTTCCTCCGTGGGCCGGCTCGTGGAACAGCGACTCCATTTTTGTTGTTGTAGTTGTTGTTGCGAGTGTTCCCGCGTATGATTTCCGCCGGCCACTCTGCTCCCACGGATAAAAAGTCCCAAAGTTGTTCGTTTAGGGAAATTTTTATATCCATGAGTGCATCGCGGCCGTATGAGTTAATTGTTGATGTTTTTCTGGCGAACATTGTGATAAAAAAAGGAAAAAAATACTAAAGAGTAAGAAAGTAACCGGAGCGCCGGCGCAGGCGACCGCTAGGGGCGGCGCCACTATCGCACCACTGTCTGTCTCTCTCTCTGGTTTAACGGTCTTCCTGTCTCTCCCTCTCTGGTTTAACGGTCTTCCTGTCTGTCTCTCTCTGGTTAAACGGTCTTCCTGTCTGTCTCTCTCTCTGGTTAAACGGTCTTCCTGTCTGTCTCCCTCTGGTTGAACGGTCTTCCTGTCTGTCTCCCTCTCTGGTTGAACGGTCTTCCTGCCTGTCTCTCTCTCTGGTTTAACGGTCTTCCTGTCTGTCTCTCTCTGGTTAAACGGTCTTCCTGTCTGTCTCCCTCTGGTTGAACGGCCTTCCTGTCTGTCTCTCTCTCTGGTTTAACGGTCTTCCTGTCTGTCTCTCTCTCTGGTTTAACGGTCTTCCTGTCTGTCTCTCTCTCTGGTTGAACGGTCTTCCTGTCTGTCTCTCTCTCAGACCTAAATCCACTCCCACTGGGCCTCTTAGTGCCAACGGTGTCACACCAGCCGACGTCCTGGACTACGACCGCTTGAAGCAGGTACGTCTTCATCAGGGTCTTCATCTCTCCAGACTCTCTCTCAAGACTCCAGACAGACAGACAGACAGACAGACAGACAGACAGACAGACAGACAGGCAGGCAGGCAGGCAGGCAGACAGACAGACAGGCAGGCAGGCAGACATCTTTTCCTCTGTTCCGCTGCATCAATCTCTGCTTTGATTCCTGAAAAGATGTGGAGGTGAAGAAGACTTTCCATGTTTTCATGGTTTTGATCCTGTCTGTCTGCCCGTCTGTCTGTCTGCTTGTCTGTCTGTCTGTCTGCCTCTCTGTCTGTCTGCATTGCATTGGATAAAGTCCAATCCACTGATTTCCACAAACTTTTATTGAATTGATGTCACTTAATTCATATTTTTATTTTTCAGGACATTCTGGACGAGATGAGAAAGGAACTTTCCAAGCTCAAAGAAGAACTTATCGATGGTAACTTGGAGACATAACTGCCTGCCTGTCTGCCTGCCTGCCTGCCTGTCTGCCTGCCTGTCTGCCTGCCTGCCTGTCTGTCTGCCTGCCTGCCTGTCTGCCTGCCTGCCTGCCTGCCTGCCTGCCTGTCTGTCTGCTTGCCTGCCTGCCTGCCTGCCTGCCTGCCTGCCTGCCTGCCTGCCTGTCTGTCTGCCTGCCTGTCTGCCTGCCTGCCTGCCTATCTGTCTGCCTGCCTGTCTGTCTGTCTGCCTGCTTGTCAGCCTGCCTATTTGTCTGTCTGCCTGCCTGTCTGTCTGTTGCTTTGCTTCCAATATTTGAATTTCAACATTGATCATAATTCAATAAATCATCATTGAATCATCACCAACCTTCTCTCTCTCGCAGCCATCAGAGAGGAGCTGGGGAAGTCCAGCTCCGCATAGATTCCTGCCCCAGGACATGGAGACCCCAGGACATTTGCCCCCCAGGAAATAGAGAGCCCCAGGACATAGAGACCCACAGGACATGGAGACCCACAGGACATGGAGACCCACAGGACATGGAGACCCACAGGACATGGAGACCCACAGGACATGGAGACCCACAGGACATGGAGACCCACAGGACATAGAGACCCACAGGACATAGAGACCCACAGGACATGGAGACCCCTAGTGGGCGACAGCGACCACAATGATGACTACGACAAAGATGAAGATGAAAATGAACCTGATTTGGAGGAAGGACGTTCACCAGGAGCTGCTGAAACTCAACTGAAAAGTCAACGTTTTTCTAAAGCATCGACCCCCCCGAGCCCCGCCCCCTTAGGCCCCGCCCCCGTACCCCCACCCCCCTCCTCGCGCTGGGGGACGGACACTACACACCGACGTCAAATATGTTGTATGCAAACGTGACGTAGGCCTCTGTCCCGCGACGACTCGAAACAAATACGTTAAAAACACTAAAGTACATCCCAGACGTTACCGCAGTAACCGTCTGACGTGCGCACAAGGGACGACTCCGAGCGTCACGTACAGAGGACGCATAACAAACCTGTTTTTTTCCCATAATGCCATCGGGGTAGCGAGCGTGCCTGAGGGTGTATGCG
The DNA here is from genome assembly GCF_960531495.2 of Zeus faber. NCBI lineage: Eukaryota > Metazoa > Chordata > Actinopteri > Zeiformes > Zeidae > Zeus > Zeus faber. The sequence continues at coordinate 51,353,591 of NC_137189.1, read as the reverse complement.
TTCATGTATGTGTGTGTGTGCGTGTGCGTGCACGTATGGACACTGCAAAGCTCGTCTTCCTTAAAATACTATTTTCACCTGAACATGTACACGAGAGAGGATGAGGAGGAAGGTGTTTAGCAGAAAGAAAAACACAACCTATGTAAATGATCATGTCCGTTGCCGTGGGAACGGCGGCCACATGGTGTAGCTGGATCGGAAGCGTCGGCAACGTTTGGTTTTCTCCTCGTTTCAACCCGGCTCCTCGTGGCGTCCGGCGGCGACGTAACTGCTCCCGTCACAACTCGCCGACCAGAGGACTCTTATTTTGAAATCCCGGTCAGGTGTGTGGTTCTGTCTCTCTGTCTCTCTCTCTCTCTGTCTCTCTCTGTCTCTCTGTCTCTCTCTCTCTGTCGCTCTGTCTCTCTCTCTCTGTCTCTCTCTCTCTGTCTCTCTCTCTGTCTCTCTCTCTGTCTCTCTCTCTGTCTCTCTCTCTCTGTCTCTCTCTCTGTCTCTCTCTCTGTCTCTCTCTCTGTCTCTCTCTCTCTGTCTCTCTCTCTGTCTCTCTCTCTGTCTCTCTGTCGCTCTCTTGCTCTCTCTCGCCCCCCCCCCTCTCTCTGTCTCTGTCTCTCTCTCTCTCCCTCCCTCTCTCTGTCTCTCTCCCTCCCTCTCTGTCTCTCTCTGTCTCTCTCCGTCTCTCTCTCTCTCTCTCTCTCTCTCTCTCTCTCCCCCGCCGGGTGGGTTGAGTTTTTAAGGACAGATCGAGGGTCATGTGACGACGCCACCGCACCGCAGCGCCTCAACCCGGGTTTATTCAGAGCAATAAGTGTAGCATCCCGCTCCAGCCCCGCCCGCCTCCCTCGTAGCGCCCGCGCCAGCAAACATGGCCGCCCACAGCCTCCGCCCACAGCCTCCGCTCCACCGCTTTGGCTTCTGTTTCCAATTGTTTTTCTACCAAAACTCAAGGATCCCGCGTCGCCGCCGCGTCACCTTTCTGCTTCTCTGTCTTTTCTCCTGAAGCTGCACTTGGGACGTGGGGAAGCCGGAGGAGACGCTTTCCATGGAGACGTGATTGTGGCGTTTTGCCTCATCGGTGCTTATCGATGAGGATGGTGATGATGCTTCATCGTCCTTTGCCTTTCTTTTCTTTTCGCCGTCAAACACCTTAAGATGACTTGCTGTTTTGGCTTCCTGTCCCGGAGAGAAGCTGCTTCCTGTCGCTGGATTCTCTCTGTTTCAAGTCGTTTTTCTCTCTTTTTTTTCTGTCCTTTTATTTCGATGTGGGTCCGTGACTTTTCCTTGATGAGAAGCTTGATGTGCAATCATCCAGAGAGACACACACGTCCACACAAATACTAAAACTGCACATAGTTATAGTGTTCCTCCAGAATAGAAGCCCCAAAAATATTTGGATTTATATCCATACCCTGCGGCTCATAATGCGGTGGATGACATGAAAACGTAGTAATAATTAATAAACTTTATTTTTGAGACTCAATCTCCAGTGTCACTTTGCGTGCAGCATTTATTAATAATACAATCACAATATACATAATATACATAATAATAAATATAATAATAATAATAATAATAATAATAATAATAATAATATACATAATAGTAATAATAACAGTACTGTTTATGCTGTTGATGTCAGAGGTGTCGGGCATGTCAACGTAATGACCGTCGCTCCTCTCTCGCGTCGCCATGGAAATGCTGCCGGATCTTCTTCTTCTTCTTCTTCTTCTTCTTCTTCTTCTTCTTCTTCTTCTTCTTCTTCTTCTTCTTCTTCTTCTTCTTCTTCTTCTTCTTCTTCTTCTTCTTCTTCTTCTTCTTCTTCTTCTTCTTCTTCTTCTTCTTCTTCTTCTTCTTCTTCTTCTTCTTCTTCTTATTATTATTATTATTTTGAGATTAATCACAATCAGGAAAGTGTCATTTACAGGCCCTTTTTGGTCTTTTAAAGGAGAAAAATAATAATAAAAGTCAAAGGAATTAAACTCAGAAAGATAAAGAAAACTGGTTGAAAGTAGAAAACAGGGTTTGATCAGATCTCTCAGCGTGTGTTGGCTGTGCAACGCCTCCTGCAGCCCCCTGCAGCCCCGTGCAGCCCCCTGCAGCCCCGTGCAGCCCCCTGCAGTGCCCCCTGCAGCCCCCTGCAGTGCCCCCTGCAGCCCCGTGCAGCCCCCCCTGCAGCCCCCTGCAGCCCCGTGCAGCCCCCTGCAGTGCCCCCTGCAGCCCCCTGCAGTGCCCCCTGCAGCCCCGTGCAGCCCCCCCTGCAGCCCCCTGCAGCCCCGTGCAGCCCCCTGCAGCCCCGTGCAGCCCCCTGCAGCCCCCTGCAGTGCCCCCTGCAGCCCCCTGCAGTGCCCCCTGCAGCCCCGTGCAGCCCCCCCTGCAGCCCCCTGCAGCCCCGTGCAGCCCCCTGCAGCCCCGTGCAGCCCCCTGCAGCCCCCTGCAGCCCCGTGCAGCCCCGTGCAGCCCCCTGCAGCCCCCTGCAGTGCCCCCTGCAGCGCCCGTTTCCCCAAAAAATTAACTGAACTAAATAAACTGAACAACGCTCAACGACAGAAGAAGAAGAAGAAGAAGAGGAGGAAGAGGAGGAGGAGGAGGGACCTTTTTGTTTTTCTCCACAGAACTCTTTCCTCTCTTTCCTTCCTGAGGTGGTTTATCTGTTTGGCTCTAGATGGTTTGTGCCTTGTTCTCAAGTTGCATTTAATAATAATAATAATAATAATAATAATAATAATAATAATAATAATAATAATAATAATATCTCTATTAGAAGGTGAGTAGTGATGCTTATTTAGTTTGATTTCTCCTGTGACCTCTGACCCCCAGACCTGCATCAGGATCAGGTCGTTCCTCGATGTTTCCTTTTGCTTCTCAACATTTATTCATTTCCACAGGAGAACGTGTCTTTCTTTTTATTGTTATTTTTTAAGGTGTGTTCCCCTCGTTGGGATGCTCAAACCGAGGTCCGCGTTCCCTCGCCAGTGCGTCAGGGAGGATTCTGTTCTGTTGGAGAATCTGGAACCGCACGTGTTTGTTTGTTTCTTTTGTTGTTTTTTTTCCACTTTTACTGAAGTACGAGCCCGAGCCGAGCCAAATGAGTTCACTTTGATTTGATTTGGGATCATTTCGGCTGCAAACGTCCCGCTGGGTTTCCACATCCGCGATTCTTATCTCATTCATATTGTACCATACTGTCGTCATGTTAATTAGACTTTTCTTACAAGCTAACATATTCTTTTGTTTGAGCAAATGAAATAAAAAAAATGCAATACATGAACAACAGCCGCTTATCGAGTGAAAATGTCTTTTGTAAAAGTTTATTTTCCTTGTTTTACAGATTTTTGCACGACGGGGTCGGGCGGTTGATGGGATGTGTGATTCGCAGAGGAGGAAAGCCCAGGTTCAGGAAGTCAAACTCCACTCCGGGATTTAGAGCCAACCCTATGGATTTACAGTAATGGAGGGAGGGAAAACATGGGAGCCGGAGTTTTACTTTCTGGACCCGGGATTGTCCACCTCCGGTGCGTTGTGAACACAGTATGGATGCAGACGTGATATAGAATTTTAAATGTTTCAGGTTGATCCCTTTTAGTTGGCCTTCATGCTGATATTAAAAAATGGCTTCATTATCCCACTTGTACTGGGATTCTCCCCAGTTCTCCAGGTCCAGAAAGAAGAAGATCTCTTTATTGTCGTTGTACAAGTAGGATCCAGCAAATGTGTCAACTGCATTTGCCCCATCACAGACCAACTCCAGCTCTTTTGCCAGTGCCTTGCTCAGGGGTACCGACAGGAGTATTAACCCCAAACACACGTGTTTTGGATGGTGGGAGGAAACCCTCCCACCATGTTTTTACTCCAGCCACACCCTGATCAGCCGCTTCCATCAGTTGGAGTTGACGCTAATCAGCAGATCCACAACAATCCCGGAGTGGAGTTCCGGGTTCTGAACCCGGGTTTTCCAGCTCTGGCCCCTGTGAGCGACGGGAACGTCGTCTTGTCCCAGGACGCCCGGTCATCGCTCTGCGGATCCAGAGGTGCTGCTGCGGCCCGGCTCAGGGAACAGGGAGTGGTTTGGTGGAGCATCCTGCATCTCCGAGCGACCGTTGCTTTAAATCGGCGATCCAGAAGATTATTGTGTTTCAAAAAAAATCCCACGTTTGATGCTTCATTTATCTGGTGCTTTACGAGAAGCAGCTGTTCAACCTATCACCGTCCTGCACGCGCTCCTCTTCCTCTATTTCCTGTTTCCGTTGGTGGCGGGGTCCGCCTTTCCTTTCAAATGCATAGCTGTGCACGTAGCCGCGCCCAGTTGAATAAAAATAATAAAATTGACTTCTCACACAAAAACATAAAGAAGCTTGGAGGCTCCACGTGACTGACGTGGTGGGTGGTGCAGCAACAAGCTGGAGAGGGTGGTGGGTGGAGCTGCAACAAGCTGGACAGGGTGGTGGGTGGTGGGTATTAGTCTGGAATCTCTGTTCATTTTCGATTTTCAGAGCATTGGATAGACCATAGATATATGATATTATATTTTCATTTTATCATATTATATTATATTATATTATATCATATTATATTATATATTATTATATTAAGGTATATAATATGATATTATATAATATTATATTATATTATATTATATTAAATTATATTATATTATATTATATTATATTATATTATATTATATTATGTTATATTATACCATAATATATATTATATTATATTATATTATATTATATTATATTATATTATATATTACTATATTATGTTTTATTATATCATATTATATATAATATAATTTTATATTATATTATATTATATTATATTATATTATATTATATTATATATTATATTATATATTATTATATTATGTTATATTATATCATATTATATATTATATTATATTATATTATATTATACTATATATTATTATATTATGTTATATTATATTATATTATATATTATATTATATTATATTATATTATATATTATAAAATTATATTATATGTTATTATATTATGTTATATTATATCATATATTATATTATATTATATTATATTATATTATATTATATTATGTTATATTACATCATATTATATATTATATTATATATTATTATATTATGTTATTATATGTTATTATATTATATGTTATTATATTTTCTTATATATTATTATATGTTATTATATATTATTATATGTATTATATATTATTATATATTATTATATGTTATTATATGTTATTATATGTTATTATATTATATGTTATTATATGTTATTATATTATATGTTATTATATGTTTTTATATATTATATTATATGTTATTATATATGATTATATGTTATTATATGTTATTATATATTCTTTTATATTATATGTTATTATGTGTTATTATATGTTTTTATATGTTATTATAATATATGTTATTATATGTTATTGTATTATATGTTATTATATTATATGTTATAATATGTTATTATATGATATGTTATTATATGTTATTATATGATATGTTATTACATGTTATTATATGTTATTATATGATATGTTATTATATGTTATTGTATGTTACTATATTATATGTTATTATATGTTACTATATGTTATTATATTATATGTTTATTATATATTTATTATATATTATATTATTAGGGGGATGGTAGCTCAGGAGGTAGAGCTGGTGGTCTAGTGATCTAAAGGTTGCTGGTTGGATCCCAGGCTCCTCCTGCTAGCATGCTGTAGTGTCCTTGAGCAAGACACTTAACCCCTCATTGCTCCTGATGGCTGCGTCCGTCGGTGTTTGAGCAAATGTAAGTCGCTTTGGATAAAAGCGTCTGATCAATGTAATGTAAATGTATATTTTATTATATGTTATGTTATTATATTACATGTTATTATATGTTATAATATGTTATTATATTATATGTTATTATATGTTATAATATGTTATTATATGTTGTTATATGATATTATATGTTGTTATATGTTATTATATGTTATTAAATTATATGTTGCTATATGTTATAATATGTTATTATATGTTATTATATTATATGTTATTATCTCTTATAATATGTTATTATATAATTTTATATGTTATTATATGTTATTAAATTATATGTTATAATATGTTATTATATGTTGTTATATGTTCTTATATGTTGTTATATGTTATAATATGTTATTATATGTTATTAAATTATATGTTATAATATGTTGTTATATGTTATAATATGTTATTATATGTTGTTATATGTGTATGTTATTATATGTTGTTATATGTTATAATATTTTATAATATGTTGTTATATGTTATAATATGTTGTTATATGTTATAATATGTTATATGTTATAATATGTTGTCATATGTTGTTATATGTTATTATATGATGTTATATGTTATTATAGGTTGCTATATGTTATAATATGTTGTTATATGTTATAATATGTTATAATATGTTGTTATATGTTATAATATGTAGTTATATGTTATAATATGTTATAATATGTTATATGTTGTCATATGTTGTTATATGTTATTATATGATGTTATATGTTGTTATATGTTATAATATGTTGTTATATGTTATAATGTTATAATATGTTATATGTTGTCATATGTTGTTATATGATGTTATATGTTATTATATGTTATAATATGTTGTTATAATGTTATAATATGTTATAATATGTTGTCATATGTTGTTATATGATGTTATATGTTATTATATGTTGTTATATGTTATAATATGTTATAATATGTTGTTATATGTTATTATATGTTATAATATGTTGTTATAATGTTATAATATGTTATAATATGTTGTCATATGTTGTTATATGATGTTATATGTTATTATATGTTGTTATATGTTATAATATGTTGTTATATGTTATAATATGTTATAATATGTTGTTATATGTTATAATATGTAGTTATATGTTATAATATGTTATAATATGTTATATGTTGTCATATGTTGTTATATGTTATTATATGATGTTATATGTTGTTATATGTTATAATATGTTGTTATATGTTATAATGTTATAATATGTTATATGTTATAATGTTATAATAGTTATATGTTGTCATATGTTGTCATATGTTGTTATATGATGTTATATGTTATAATATGTTGTTATATGTTATAATGTTATAATATGTTATATGTTATAATGTTATCACATTTAAATTTACATTTAGTCATTTGGCAGACGCTTTTATCCAAAGCGACTTACAAGGGAGAATAACATTCAGCTACATTGCGACAGAGATTAGTGTAACAACAACATTGGTGTAACAATAAATACTGCAAGGTGGTGCTAAGTAATTGTAGGTTAGGACAGGAGGTACTCACTGAAGAGCTGGGTCTTCAAGTGCTTCTTAAAGACAGAGAGGGAGGTCCCCGCTCTGGTCATTTTTGGCAGCTCGTTCCACCAACGTGGAACTACAAATGAGAATAGCCTGGATTGCCGTGGCTGTATGGCCGGCAGAGCCAGGCCACGCTCATTTGACGAGCGCAGCATCCGGGGGGCAACATGTGCTCTTACAAGAGCATTTAAGTAGGCGGGAGCATTCCCAACAATCACTCTGTAGGCCAGCATCAGAGACTTGAACTTGATGCGGGCGGCTACAGGTAACCAGTGGAGCTCGATGAGCAGCGGAGTGACATGTGCCCTCTTTGGCTGGTTGAACACCAGTCGCGCCGCCGCATTCTGTATCATCTGAAGTGGCTTCACCGCACAGGCCTCAAGCCTGTTAAGAGGGCGTTGCAGTAGTCGAGACGGGACATCACCAAGGTTTGTACCAGCAGTTGAGTGGCATATTGGGTCAGGTACAGCCTGACTTTTCGGATGTTGAGTAGTGCGAAGCGGCAGGACCGGGAGACGGCGGCAACATGGTCCGAGAATGTCAGTTGGTCATCAATAATGACACCAAGATTCCTTGCAGCCTTGGTAGGAACAAGAGATAGAGAGTCGATTTTAATATCAATGTTGTGATAAATACCTTGTTTGGCCGGGAAGACCAGCAGTTCCGTTTTCGCCAGATTTAGTTGAAGATGATAATCCTTCATCCACGTGGATATGTCAGCGAGACAATCCGAGATCCGCGTCGAGACAGTAGGGTCGTCTGGCGGGAAGGACAGATAGAGTTGAGTATCATCCGCATAGCAGTGATATGAAAAGCCATGTGAGCGGATGATCGGGCCCAGTGAGGTGGTGTATATGGCAAAGAGGAGGGGTCCTAGCACCGAGCCTTGGGGCCCCCCTGTGGTGAGGTTGTGTGGCACAGACAGCGGCCTCGCCATGTCACACTGAACGAGCGCCCAGTAAGGTAAGATTTGAACCAGGAAAGTGCACTGCCCGTTATGCCCATACTTGAGAGTATGGACAGGAGTATGCAATGATTGACAGTGTCAAAAGCAGCTGATAAGTCTAGCAGAATGAGGACCGAGGATTTGGCAGCAGCTCTAGCAGTTTTTAAGGCCTCTGTCACAGACAACAGGGCTGTTTCAGTGGAGTTATAATAGTTATATGTTGTCATATGTTGTTATATGATGTTATATATTATTATATGTTATAATATGTTGTTATATGTTATAATATGTTATAATATGTTGTCATATGTTGTTATATGATGTTATATGTTATTATATGTTATAATATGTTGTTATATGTTATAATATGTTGTCATATGTTGTTATATGATGTTATATGTTATTATATGTTATAATATGTTGTTATATGTTATAATATGTTGTCATATGTTGTTATATGATGTTATATGTTATTATATGTTATAATATGTTGTTATATGTTATAATATGTAGTTATATGTTATAATATGTTATATGTTATAATGTTATAATATGTTATATGTTGTCATATGTTGTTATATGATGTTATATGTTGTTATATGTTATAATATGTTGTTATATGTTATAATATGTTATAATATGTTGTCATATGTTGTTATATGATGTTATATATTATTATATGTTATAATATGTTGTCATATGTTGTTATATGATGTTATATATTATTATATGTTATAATATGTTGTCATATGTTGTTATATGATGTTATATATTATTATATGTTATAATATGTTGTCATATGTTATTATATGTTGTTATATGTTATAATATGTTGTCATATGTTGTTATATGATGTTATATGTTATTATATGTTGTTATATGTTATACCATATCATACCGCCATCTTGTTTAAATCTTGTGGCAACTTTAATGCCGGTAAACAAACTGGTCGTGACTCCTTCTCAGCCAATCAGCGCCCAGGTAAAGTCTTGCCTCCACCAATCATAGCGCAGCCCCGTTTGAATTGAACGCTCCGCGGACCAATCAGCGGCCTTGGCGCCATCTCAGTCCCGGCAGGCGTCACCCGCAGAGGGAGGGAGAAGCCGCTTTACGACACCGTGCGTTTTAAATATAATACTACTTCATTGTTTTTATTCAGTCTTTTCAAAGCGACATTCATACGCTTTGACTCACTGGGATCCTACGGATACGTTACAAGGTCAGTGATTTCGTGTGAATTTCAAACTTTTTAACCATCCCACTCGTTTCCGTTACTTATCTCTTTGTTGCGACCCGGGCACCGACTATTCACTGGGACATCCTCGTTGTAGACGGATCCCAGAACGTAAGGCTTTTATAATTATTTTGTCTTCACATTTTAATCATTAATGGCCGCGCACACTCTGATATACAATGAATATGTCACACGCTGGTGCCGACCGCTTGCCCTGGGCGTTCAATTCAGGCTCCTCGGTGCCGGTGCAGCCAAGTTCCCGGGCTGATTAACGGAGCTGTCGGCCCGTTAAGTAGTCAGTGACCGCTCCGTTAAATGAAAGCCTTCACCGGGTTGTTGTGTTTGCACCAAACCGCCCACACGGTTTGAATGGATCCGACTGGATGTACCGAGCGGCGGCGGCGGCGGCGGATTCGAACCGATGACGGTTTCCCTCCTCTGCAGCAGACAGAACTATGCGGTTAAAGGACACGCACCCACAGTGACAATAACACAAGGACTATTCTGTAGTTTTATAAATGAAGTTATCTTGTATTTTACATATCTGTGCCAACTTGCACAAGGCCCTATTTTTGAAAGAGCGCCATTTGTTTATTTTCAAATGTTTGTGTCTTTTTTTTAATCTTTATATGTTTATGCTTAAATTAGGAACAGTATAGTAAAAGTGGGCGGGGCCTCATCAGTTCTTCTTGGATTCCACAACATGGTGGAAACATTCCTTTAACATTGTTCTCCATGTTGACATGACTCCGTCACACAGTTCCTGCAGATCTGTCAGCTGCACGCCGATGCTGCCGACGGGGTTCCATCACATCCCAAAGGAGTTGTGTTGGTTCTGATCCGGTGACTGGGAAGGAAACTGAACAACGCTCAACTCATTGTCTTGTTCATGAAGGAGCTTTGAGACGACTTTTGCTTTGTGACGTCATCAAGCAGGAAGATGGGTGTGGTCATGAAGGGATGCGCATGGTCAGCAACAATACTTAAATAGTTCAAGTTCAAGAGGTTATTTTGTCCCATGCATATACATACGTATATTCTTTGTGAGTTCCTTGGATCAACACGAGTCTGTTTTCAGGGGTATATAGGACAAACCCCTACACTATACTTACTGTATTTCTACCGACTAGGGGTGCGACGAGTCACAACTCACGGTTTTGGATCATATCACAGTTTTGAGTTACGGACCAGGTCATCTTTGGGATCAGCAAAAAAGGGGCAGGAAGAAAAATAAAGCTTTGCTTTGCATTTATTCTGTAAATTGCCCATGGTCCGAAATGAAAATGACATTCAAGATGACCAATGTTCAAATAAAATCTTAAAATACATAAAACATATGTATAAAACATAATACTCAATTGTTAAATGGAGTGCAATATGAGGCATGCATGATACCTCCTTCCTTTAAACATGCTAGTGAATGGGGGGGGGGATTAGATCCGCCCCCAATTCCCAAAGGTAACCAATATTCTTTTCAATTTCTCACGTTTATAACGAACCAATTTCCATGAAAATCAGTTTAAGATTAATCGAGTTACCGTCGATTTTTTTAGGAGAAGTCTGCATCTGTCAATACACATTGTATTTGTTTACTGTTGGATCTTGACCGCTCCGGTATGGCCGATGTGCAGACGCAAAGTGGTGACATACAGCAGCCACCATGTGGTAAAGTAACAGCAACACAGCATGATGTACCGTGAACTAATAATTGCGTTTCATTGGTGCGTTCAATTTACCTCAGAAGTCAGAGCTGGGAATGCGGTCACACCCGAAGTGACCGTGTCCAGTACAACAAGTCGGAAAACCAAAATGGATGCCTCCTTTTTTGCGCTTGCTCTTTTGGAATACAGACAACTACAGAACAAATATGGTAGTGGAGAGTGGAGTGCTCCTGTGGGGGTCCGCGAACATGTACATGTTCACGTCCGAATAGACTCAAGCCGCTTTCCCACTTGCACTGAATGCCGTAAATCTACTGGTAATGTTCTGCGTTGGTGTCATGTGGGAAAGGGATCCACTGTCCATGTTCTGTAAAAGACATCCCATCAATTTCCTCACTCTCGACCTTGTATCATTTACAGTAAATTGCTGGTACGACTGTGAATGGAAGTGTGTGGGAATGGAAGCAGTAACATTGATGTAAAGTGGGAGTGGAGCCCGATCCAAATAAAGCACAAATAATAGGTTTTGTGAATATTTCTTTCTTTCAAATATTAAATAAAGAAAATGTTTTCCTGAAGAAAAAAAATATTCTGGAAAAATCGAGTCTGAACCGTGGAGCTCAGCTGAAAAGATGAGAAACTGAAACACGTCCGATCTCTACGGCGCCAGGTCTTTATATTCTTATATTTTATTATTTTTCTTCTTAAAAATGACACTCAGACCCGAGATGTGTCTTTACAGTTTGGGGTGCGGAGAGAGAGGGAGAACAGGTGGAGAGCGTTTTTATTATCCGGAGGCAGAGAGTGATGATGTGATGATGATTTAATAACATGGAGTTTAGGGTTTTTGAGTCTGGGGGCGGAGGCTCTGTCAGTGGAGGGAGCAGAGACCGTCCGGGAGGGGCGGGGGGGCAGGGAGTGAAGCGCTGGTCTAAAAAACGATTCTGTCTCCTAGTCTCGCGTGATGTTAGACGCCTCTCGTGTGAGCGTTACGTAATGTTCGTAACCGTCATCTATGTCGGAATAGACTCCACACGGAACTTCTCCGTAAAAGAGGCCGATGTGGGAACGACAACCTGCTTCCTTTTCTGGATATTTGTTATCCAGCAGTGCCGTGGATTCCATGTGGGGAAGGGGCTTTAAGGGCAGAGCCGTGGGGGGCGATCCGTACGGATTATCTACGTTCTGTTACACCACTACTACCTACAGAATTTTAATCCATCTTGTGCATAGCACATTCTGTATATTTTGTTATTTTGCTTGTTTGTTTGTTTTCATTATAGATATTTCTTTGTCGCTCGTCTGTCGGTCTGATAATACACCAACGACACACACTACCAAGTCAAAGTCCTGGACATGACGATGTACTCGGCCGGATAAACCGATTTTGATTTGAAGGTGGTATTACAGCCTTATAAAATAGCTAAAATGATCACTTTCTATATACCTCCTATTTATTTAGTTTTTATTTTATTTTATTTTATTGACTTTATAAACGTGTCAAACAATACAATACAATTCCAAGCTTTGTACTTACTACCAACGTAATTGACTTCAGACTGACTGATGGGTGGATTGCATGTTGTCAGTATTGATCAGGAAACAGTCAAAGTGCCAGTTAATCTCAAAAGCTAATAAACCCCTTTTTTATTATCATGAGTGATCATATCAAAATGCAGCTGTCAGCTTCATTTTACTGCAAGCTCTTTAAAATGTCTTAAATTCAGTTCTACACTTATTAGCTCTTTGAAGTCATTACATTTTTTTTTAATTGGGATTGAGAAATTCTTAATTTCAACCTAAACATTTATCTGATCTTATATTCATGTCAGATTTATCTGATCCATGTAATATTTTACTCAAAATAGGTCAAGTTCTTCTGTGTCCACACTTGATGTTCTAAAGCCTTAAACACGCCACTGAACCCAATACCTACCTGCTCTAGAGGAACCAATTCACTTCATACTTACCTTGATACTCAGCTGCAGAAAGAAACAACATCCGTGTTCTTACATGAAGTTCTGTTGTTTTATTCCAGTTTTTAATCTCTCACCTGGCTATCTGACCTGAAGGAAACTGTTCTAATAACAGTTGATAAAATCATCTGGTTCATAAGCTGCTGTTTCTACCTGATACAAGGGTCAGGGGATGGTTTCTATTTTCATGTTGTCCAGTCGTGGCTACTTGGCCTGAGGCAGCGGGGGTGGGAGGGTGTGGGGGGGAGTGACATCACAGCACGCCAGGGAAATGCCAGGAGTGTTTCCCACTCGGGCGGGACACTCGGGTATATTAACGGCCGACAATTTAGAATACTTGGCGACCAATGTAAGCATTTTGAATTTTATCTGTCTGTCCCATCCATCATGGATGCGACGGCATTCGTGATGGATGAACTAGCGGACTGGTTCTCTGGTATCACGTGAGAAGACACGGACATGGCTCTCTGGTTCAGGTGAATTAGAAGGTTCTCCAAGCAGGAGGTGATGCTGCAGTCATGGGAACCCAGTAAAAGTTAGATCGGCCTTAATATCAGTGTGGGAAAAACCAATCATTGATATGCGATCCGATCCCCAATCGGCACAAGCCTACCTGATACTGACCTTTTTGTTCCAAATATATATTGTTTACTGTTGACCTGCAGTACTCACCTGCAGTGCGTTAGTGGATAGGACAAAAGTCTTAAAAGTCAAGAACTCTGATACCTGCAGACGCCCTGTAGTACGCGTGTCTCTATGATGTGTGTAATCTCAGCAGAACATGTTAAACATTTGAGTTTATAACTTGTGATTATATTGGTCTCCTGCTGGTTCTGTGTTTTCTCCTCCTGGGGCAACAGTCTCACTTTCACGGTGCATTTCAAAGAGCTGCTTCCCATCCAGCCAAACAGCAGTTTCTTTTCATGGCGAGCTCCATGTGTTTTTTCCCGAGGCTCCACCCAGCGTGGTCTGTCTTTCATGGAGCTCAGGCTGAAACGAGGAGCGTGCTGGTATTAATCTGGTTTCCACATCCCATATGGAAGTGAACAGGAGCGCTGCAGAGAGACGTACTTTGGGTGGGTTTTCCTTTTTCACAGACTTCCACATGAGATAAGTCAGAGTAGTCTGATGGGATCAGAGTCTTTGTTTGACTCTGTTTTACTCTGTGTGTTAACGCTGCGTTCACGTCAACCCTTTATTTTGCACTGTTTTAACGTTTATCTGCAGTTTTACAGCGTTTGGGTTTATTCTGATTGCTGGTGTGTGTGTGGTGTCTGAAGTGATAACTAGAAACAGATAAAGAGCTTTTAGTCCAATTTTGGTCCAGAACATGAATTCATACTATTCCGTGACTACGATTCTTCTTTTCTGGTCTGTTGTCTTCATACCTTGAATCTCGTGAATTCTGATTGAAATCTTGCAGCAAAACCTTCATAACCAACGAGAAACGAGACATCATGCTTCTGTTTGGACTTTCAGTCATTTTGTTTTACTTTCTAATAACAAATTGGCACCTTTTGGTACTGCTGGCAACAACAATAAGCACTTTTTAATGGATCCTATTTAAAGTTAATAGTAATTTGTCTGCAGCGTACTCAGGTTCCTCTCACATCGATGGCTGGCTGTTGTGTTTGTGGCAGTTGCAGATAGAAGTCGGCTCAGTCATTTGATCAGTTTAGAGCAGTTGTTTTCAACGCGAGGTCCAAGGACCTCCAGCAGCCCTTTATGAGATACCAGGGGTCCCCATCAAAATAATAATAGTTAAACTTCACTGTTATTTAATTGACAAGACATAAGCACCATTAGATAATGAGTGTTTTGTTCCTAGTTCCACTCTCCTTTACAAATCATCATGGAGCATGAATCATACATAACAATGAAACTCTTCTCAGATTGGATCCCAGAGACTAAATGTGATCAAACAGGATCCGTGGCCTAACGCGTATCATGTTGAGGGTCCTTGATGTGGAAAAAGGTTGACATCACCGGTTGACAGGATTGGTTTTGGATAGGGTTTCACAGGTGACTGTACGGGGCCTGATACGTGCTCATGTTCTGATCCCTAAATCTTATGACATCTGCAGTAAGTTACGGTTCATCTTCTGGTTCTGGTTTCATGTTTAAACAGGAAAAGCAGGAATGTTTTTAAAATGGACCAATATAACAAACCGTTGTGACGTCGTAGAGTCCAGAGTTACCGGCACGTGTTTGGTGTTGAATTCCCACCGTGCCGCACGGCGACTTGAATGGCGTGAGTCTTTGCGCTGGTGGCGTCGGGCCCGTCAGCAGTTCTACAGTCGAGTCGTTGCTGTTCTAGACGCTGAGCCTCCCCGCTCTCCAGTGATCCATACTGCTGACCTCGCCTGGACGTGCCATTGTGTCCGCCGCGGTGGGGATTTCACCGGGCTGCACCACTCTGTTGACTGGGGGGGGTGGTTGTCATAGAGCTAGGCTACAGTATATGGAGGAGCTTATTGGTGCAATATCATCAGGTACTTCCCAGATATCCACAGATATTACGACATGTGCAGTCGACGGGGGAATTTTTGTTTCTAATTTCTAGCTGCAATCTCAGATGTTGCGACACCCAAAGCTTCTCAAGTGCAGAAAAGTTGGTGATGATGCTGTTTAAAGTCAGTTTGGGGGAAACTGAAACTCGTGTGGAGTTTATATGTTCTTCGGCCGCATCAAAAGATGTGTGTAGTGCGTGTCACGCTCCTACTACAGCCCTAGTGACATGCCAAACGAGTCATTACATCTCACTGATGAAGGGGGGATTAGTGGGCGGATATTTACGTCCAGTTGATCAGCCTGTCACTGTGCACAGGGAGTCTGCGGGACCTTAAAAACCCTTGAATTTTATTTATTTTGAATCAAAATGAGGCAAGTTCTTCTGCGTTGCATTGCATCACTTACATTAGATGAGTCAACATTTCTGAGGTTACAAACCTCTAAACCGACCTCTGAACCTTATATTTAGCTGTTCTAGATGAACCAAGTGACTTTATTCTTACCTGTAGACAGTAATCCAAGAAAGTCCTTGTACTTAGCATCTCTTAACAATGTCTCACAGCGTTCATTTTAACAGGGATACCTGGAGACACCCTGGTAGCATTCTCTATTCTCTCTCTTTAATTGTCCATATCGTTGAATCCTCCATCAACCCCCCTCCAGTGCCTCCACCCTCTTTTCTTTCTTCTCTTCCAACTCCTCTGTTCTATCACTCCCTTTTTTTTTCTCTCATCCCTCCCTCCCTTTGTTTAAACTGAAGTCATTGGGCAGCAGCAGCAGTGGTCACTCAGATAGCGTTGTGGAAGGACACGTCCAGGCCACCTTCTCCTCCTCATGTGCTCCATGTTCCTCCTGGGTTTCAGGTCAATGAGGATGCCGAGCGTGAGGTTCCAGAGCGGGGACACAGTGATGGGCCGCTGGCCCGGGAGCAACCTCTACTACCAGGTCCAGGTGCTGAGCTTTAACACCAAGAGCCAGCTCTACACCGTCATCTACAAGGATGGCACCGAGTTGGAGCTCCGCGAGCAGGACATCAGGGTAGGAGGGTGGCATCCGAACCGCTCCATCATGATCTGATCCTTCATTGTGACACAACCCACAGATGCTGGTAGTTTGGGTTCTTTAGAACAGAAACATTTCCATTTAATACATTTTCTCCATTAGATAAACTGGCATACTTCATCTAAAATGCTTCTGAAAAGGAGAAAATCAAGTAGAATTCTTTGACGCCTGACAGTAGGGTTGGCTTGTAGTATATTGATAAAATATCACCTTGCTGTGATCTGTTTTGATATGAATCCTGGTATGAATATTGTGATATGAGACTAGATATCGTCTGGGAGTTCATAATATGGTGTTAATAGTTAGATGTTGTCTTTAAGGAACTTCACGGTAAACTAAGGCAGTTTTCTCAACTTCATAGACTACTCTACTGTTTTAATCAATAGTCATAATGTCCACATTAATAAGGTTTTTTTTTCTCAATTATTTCTCATGAAAGTACAAAGGTATTAATGAAGAAATGTCCTGAATTTGATGTAGTCAATATGCCAGTCACACAGCAACACCTACAAAATGTGTCTGAAACTTCAGAGTTTATATTTTGTGGTATTATGTCATATTTATAATATGTTTATTATAATGTTTTTATCACTATTGCTGTTTACGCTGCCAGTGGTACAGACTTTACCGCTAGAGAATTCTTAACCTGAGATCATATCTCAACATTGTAATCAGTCTCGGTTCAACTGATCAATGAGTTGAATAATTGTCCAATCGCGGCTTGATGTGATGAGTCATCAAAGTGTTAAGTAGATCATTTAAGTCAATCAGGGAATCAAATGGGTTCAGCTCAAACCCTCTAGATTTCA
Organism: Zeus faber; assembly: GCF_960531495.2. NCBI lineage: Eukaryota > Metazoa > Chordata > Actinopteri > Zeiformes > Zeidae > Zeus > Zeus faber. The sequence goes on along the minus strand of NC_137189.1, from coordinate 51,336,026 downwards.
GGATGGCACCAGAAAGGTTATGAATTTGGACTCCACGGTTTATATATTATTGTTGTTGTTATTTATTGTTGTTGTTTGTGTTGTTTCCTGTCCAGAGTGCCTTGTGCTTCCACCCTCGCTCTCGTTCCCGCTCCCGCTCTCCGTCTCGCCGCCGCAGTCGCTCTCGCTCTCCGGCCAGATCCACACGCCGCTCGTCCTCCCGCGCCGCCGCTGCCGTGGCGTCGGCAGCCATTACAGAGAGCTCCCTGCCCCTCTCCCGCAGGGACCCCAAGGTGAAGGAGGTGCAGGAGGTGCAGGAGGTGCAGCTGAGCCCGCTGGTGAGCACACACAGTTCATGGAGTTGAAAGTAATGGAGCCACAGTCATGAAAATCAGTTGACCATTAGTTGTTCTACAAATATACTGCCATGAACAATAAAAGTGTCTTAATTTAATGCCACATAGTATAGGTTTATAATAATGTCAAAATAATCATTCACTTTAATTTACCTCATCCTTACTGAAAGAATACTTGCATCATTCGTGTTCTGTTTATTACACGATCTGCTCAAATTATTACAATCAGGCATTTATGTAACAATTTATGAGATTGTCTAATTTGACCGTAACGTTTTCTCCATTCCTCAACAGGAACCAGCAGAGGTCAACAGCAACAACAAGCACGACAATAAAGAGGAGGAGGAGGAGGAGGAGGCGGCCAGCAAAGTCAACCAGGTTCGTTCCACTCCATCGACCTTGGTCATCTTCTCCTTCCTGTCATGAACCGCTCCGACAGGAAGTCAGAGGTGTTCACGCATCCTCCATTTTGTTTTGAATTCTAGCCAAGCCTCAGTGTGACGTCAGGTTTGTTGCTGTCGGCCATGTTTATCTTGATTCAAGCTGTTTGGATGCTTTTCTGCTGATTAGTTCACAACGCGTCACATCTAAGTTGAATCAGTCAGCGTGTGACGATCATGACATTTCAGTTCAGGATTGATTGTCATACAAACATTTGACACTGTATGATAATACATCGGCAAACACTTAAATCACCTTCTATTTATTGTTTCATTTCTAGTGCCGAGAGAGAGTGAGAGAGAGATTAATTCACAACACCTCGTTTAATGTGTTTTTCATGAGTTTTTCAGGTAGACTGTGGCACAACAACAGTGTTCCAGCACCGTGATGGAATGTCATGATGCAGGCATGTTGAGGGGCCTCTCTCTGTGTGTGTGTGTGTGTGTGTGTGTGTGTGTGTGTGTGTGTGTGTGTGTGTGTGTGTGTGTGTGTGTGTGTGTGTGTGTGTGTGTGTGTGTGTGTGTTTCTTCCTGTTTTAATCCCTCACATGGCTTTCCAACATGTGCCGTCTCTTTGCTTCAGCTCAGAGTCACAAATACCATCCTCGTATCGGACGTAAGTCCAGTTTTTTCGGCCCTTAATCACAGGACGGCCTTAAAGGGTTTCACAGGGCCACACTGAAATCAACAAGTCCTAACACCCGGCGTAAGGAGACGCCTCGGGGGGTGGGGGGCAAACAATACCACAAACTGACGCCCAGAGTGGATTTTTATTTCATAATGCCATCATTATAGTGACATAAAGTGAACAAATAAACCAAAAAAACTATTGTAGTTATATTTATGACAATTACTTTTCAACTATAATGACACGATGGTTACTACGTGACAGCAGATCCTAAGTCGTAGATGTGGATCCATCATTTTGTGCTGTCCTGCTTTATGCTTGTTGATATTTCTTGTGTTATTTGACGGGGGCAGACATGACCGCGCCGCCGCAGCAGTGATGTGCTGTGATGGTAACTGTGGATCAGAGGGTGTTCTGTCCAAACCACTTGATGCTCTCTGTCTCCAGAGTGACATCAGTCAGTGTCACGTGAGTGACCTTTTGCAGTAAAGTGATGAGCCAGGATTAAAATAATTATTACATTTATGTGATTGGCCGTTTTGATTTCTAGTCAGACACTGGTCAGTAATAAATGTTTCAAATAGTACTTTTTAGTAAAGACCTATTTATCCAACCAGGACGGGGCTCGTGTAATTAAAGATACCAACGATGTTTTCTCTTTTAATCAATGTCTTAAAACAATGAAAACTTAAAAGGAAAAATACCCTAAAGATATTGAAGTTAATCTTAAGGTTATTTAAAAATGTAAATCCCATCACCACCTTCTGTGCAGAAGGTGACGGTGCCAAAGGTGGAGGCGGAGCCTGAGAAGAGCCAGACGCGCTACAACCTGCGGCGCAGGAAGGACGACGACGCCAAGGCCGCGCCAGAGAGGAAGCAGCAGGAGGCGGAGCAAGAGGAGAAGAAGGCCGCAGCTCCTCCCTCCTCCACCCCACTGGACTTTGGAGGCAGGATAGGTAGGTGCAGCACCAGTGACAAGCATGAAACATGAGCGCCCTATCAAAGTGTTGTTATTACACATTTACATACTGTAAACACCAGGGGGCACTATCAACAATCCAACTTGACCGTGGTGCACCAGGCAGCAGCATACAGCTCTATAATATCAATGACATTTCACACAACTCAGGAGATGCATTTGCAAATGTATTATTATTTAGAAGATATAATGCAGCCAATTGGATTTTAAAATAGTTTCATTACGACAAACGTGTGCTTTTAAAAACTGATTTTATTTCATAAAAGATATTATTTACACTCAAAGCTTTATCAGAAAGAGTAACTTATAGAAGCTGTTATTAAACTTGAAATAGTTCCACTTGAATTCTTCGGGAGTCATAACTTCCATTCAGACTTTGTGAGAAATATTGTAAATGTCTTTTCCAAGCTGAACGTATTGCTCATGTGTTCTAGGGGCATACCTCTGGCTGCTCTTCCTCCCTGCCTGGGTCCTCTTCCTCGTACTCCAGGTCAACCTGGACGACCCCAGCCTTGCCAACTTCCCCCCTCCGGTGCCTCCTCTGGGGGCCTTCTGGGACCCCCAGGCCCTGGTCATCGTCCTGCTGTGGATCCTCTTCCAGGCGCTGCTCTACGTGATGCCGGTTGGGAAGGTAAGACCAGCGCTCAGTGTGACGGTGGCTGGGATGGAGCTTCTGGTGACATGGTGGTGATGGAGTTAAAGTGAAACTTCATCCACTGTTCTACTCGATGCTCATAACATCCACATTACTGAGGATCAGGTCTTGGATATCTTTTGTGTGTAAATATCTTGTGAAAGAGATTTAACATAATATGATTAACATGTAGCAGGCCGCATGTGGCCCACAGGCCTGAGCTTTGAGACCCCTGATTTAAAAGAAAACAGTCTAGTTTAAAGAGCTTCACGTGCAGAAAACCAGGTGCTGAGCTGCAGCGTGTGTGTGTGTGTGTGTGTGTGTGTGTGTGTGTGTGTGTGTGTGTGTGTGTGTGTGTGTGTGTGTGTGTGTGTGTGTGTGTGTCCTGATCAAACTCAAGGCTTGTATATGATGTTGTTTTTTTGAACTGCTCTCAGCTTTTCTACACGGGGGGAAAAAATAATAATCGGAGGAAACAATTGAGTTAATGCTCATGTTTTAGTTTTTATTATTGTTAAAGGTGCAGTGTGTAGAATTAAGGGAACACAGAAATTGAATATATTAAATACGTTTGTTTTAACTCATGTATGAAAATTAGAATGGTTGTATTTTCGTTGTATTACAATGAGACGTTTATATGCATGGGGAGCGGGTTGACACTGCTGGTAGGGCTGCCTTAAAGTAATCGGTTTCAAATCCTGAACTTGTTCCGTGTTTTTGTAATTCAAATTATATGTTAAACTGCATAGTTTCTGACTGTGGTTGAGGAGGTAGCGCAGGTTATCCAGTAATCAGAGGGTTCCTGGTTCGATACCCAGCTCCTCTTGGCAGCGCATGTCCTTGAGTCAGACACTGAAGCCTTAACTGCTCTGGATGAGCACGGCTGCTCATCCATGTTTAAATGTGTGTGAATGTGAGGCATGCACTTTATAAGTACCCTCCATTTACCTTTGAGCATATTTGGAAGCATTTCTCAATACATTGTGAAGTATAGAAATGTTGAAGTATAGAATCATCAATCCATACCACAGTACAGTTAATTCCCCGTCTCTCTGCCTCCCTCTAGCTGAGTGAGGGAATGCCGCTGCGCTCCGGACAGAGACTCCAGTACAGAACTAATGGTGAGAGAGAGAGTTTTTCTGATGCTCTCTCGCCCGCACTCACTCACCATGAAGCAGAGGAGTTTGAGCATAATTTTAATAACCCCTCCCTCCTCCTCCAGGTTTCTTTGCCATCGTGGTGAGTGCCGTTGCCATGGCAGTGGCCGTGCACCAGGGCGTGGACCTCACCTACATCCACAGCCACTTCCTGCCGCTGGGTGTGGCCTCCTTCCTGGTGTCCTTCCTGCTCAGCATCTACCTGTACGCCCGTGCCCGCCACGCCCCGCAGGAGCAGCTGGCCCTGGGGGGCAGCTCCGGTGAGACGCACAGTACACGTGTGCCCGTGTAGTACATGTACAGTATGTCCCGGGGGGCAGCTGTGGTCAAACTGTATAAGGTTAAATGGGTCATACAGGGAAAATGTATGCGACAACATAACAGTGGTAAAGCAGCTTTAGGGCTCCAGGTTCGCTGTTCCACTGGTCACACGCTGCTCCCCACTTTCTCATCTGGCTGCACCAGCACATGATTCGGTCGCGCAATTTTTGTCCTTCTATTTTGCTAATTTAATGGTTTGCCTCCTCGAGAATTCAACTCAGCAAATAATGAGAATTTCCTGTTTTTAATAATACAGCAGAAACACCGTTGCAGCGGTCACAGTATGCGAGTTAAACCTCCAGCAGACAGCAATGAGGCTGTTGATAAACTGGAAACACACCTGTGCCACGCCTTAATTGCTGTGCAGGAAAATGTCCGACTTGACAAACACTCCGGTGTCATAACGATGAGGAGGTGTTTCAAAGTTGTCTTGTGAAATTAATTTGCTTTGTGGTTTAAAAACAAAAGGTAAAGTAAAAATGTAACCATGTCCACAGTGTGTAACATACCTTCTACCTTTTTGATGCTACGTTCATTTAAACTTGGGAAGTCCGTCCTCCTACTTAGAAAAGTTCTGAAAGAACGACCATTTAAATTGGTTAGGGTTAGAATGTTGCTGATACTCAGCCTGTATAAAGTACTTAGATGAAGGTGTGTGATGGTGCAGGCAGTCAGCTGATCAGGGAGGAGGCTGAGGAGACCTGGGATCAGGTGTCGATCAGAGCTGGCTCCTTCCATAACAGGGACACTCTGCACGCTCCACCCTGCTCCAACCACAACGCTGACGTAGCAGCCGAGCAGGAGCACCACATGAAACTTAAAAAAAACTAAAAACGGTCTAATATGCAACCACTGTGGTCACAGCCTGGAGCCCTGGCCTTAGAATAATACAACATAACATGAAATGAAGAAAAAGGCAATTCAATAGTTGATCCCAATAATCAGTATGATAATTATCATACTGATAAGTATGATTTTTATAAGTATGATAATTGGGATCAACTCAAATTTGATGAGGTTCTTTAATGAATGTGCCCACCCGTGGTTTTCCTTGAAAGTGTTAAGTGTAATAATCAAAGTCTCCCTCAGGTCACCTGGTCTACGACTTCTTCAAGGGACGTGAACTGAACCCGCGCATCAACAACTTTGACCTCAAGTTCTTCTGTGAGATGCGTCCTGGTCTGATCGGCTGGGTACGTTGCTATGGCGACCTAGACTTACAGCTGAAACACATCGGTTCAATATTATCAAAAAAAATCTCATGTTTAATCGAATGTGATTATTTGTGCAACTCTTGTCTCCTCCGATGTGTGGATACTGTTTCTGTTTCAATGTAATAATAATAAATAACAGTTTATTCAAACATCTCAAAGTGTTTTTATCAACCAGTTGACTCATAAAGTATCTTCATGTTAGATTGTAGTGTTAGAACGAACAGCCTGATACTGACTTTATCCACTTGTAGTTATGTCAGCACCTTGAGGCGGCCGGCCCTGGCTGTCATCTCACCCTGCAGCGCCCTCTGGTGGGTCTGAGCTGGATGAGGCTCTGCGTTGCCGTAGCGACACTGACCCCTCGTCCTTTCTCTTCCAGTGTTTGATCAACTTTGCGATGGCGCTGGCGGAGATGAAGAAGCAGGGTCTGGACGCTCCGTCTCCCGCCATGATCCTGGTCAACGTCTTCCAGCTGCTTTACGTGGTGGACGGACTTTGGAACGAGGTAGAAGATCATCGGCTTGATCAGAGGAAGCACTTTATAGATTATACAGCACGTGTATACGCTAAATCATGAAAACCTGGTTTCAATGGCACCTGTCAAGGGGTGGGATAATATTATTGTTTTTTATATAAATATATATATATATATATATATATATATATATATATATATATATATATATATATATATATATATATATATATATATATATATATATATATATACATAATATTATTATATTATGTTATTATATTTATACAGTTTTTGTGTGTGTGTGTGTGTGTGTGTGTGTGTGTGTGTATATATATATATATATATATGCATATATATATGTATTTGCTGTTATTATTATTATATATACAGTTATATATTATTTTTTATTATATGCTGTTATGTGTGTGTGTGTGTGTGTGTATTTACTGTTGTATATAATTATTATATATATACAGTTATATATTATATGTTTTTATTGTTAGTTATTATTATTATATATATACAGTTATTTATAATTATATACAGTTATATATTATGATTATTATATGTATTTACTGTTATATATTATTTATATATATATACAGTTATATATTGTATGTTTTTACTGTTATTTATTATTATTATATATACCGTTATTTATAATTATATACAGTTATATATTATGATTATTATATGTATTTACTGTTATATATTATTTATATATATATATATACAGTTATATATTATATGTTTTTACTGTTATTTATTATTATATGTATACAGTTATTCATAATTATATATAGTTATATATTATGATTATTATATGTATTTACTGTTATTTATTATTATTATATATAGTTATTTACAATTATATACAGTTATATATTATGATTATTATATGTATTTACTGTTTATATTTTTATATACATATATACAGTTATATATTATATGTTTTTACTGTTATTTATTATTATTATTATATATATACAGTTATTTATAATTATATACAGTTATATATTATATGTTTTTACTGTTATTTATTATTATTATATATATACAGTTATTTATAATTATATACAGTTATATATTATATGTTTTTACTGTTATTTATTATTATTATATATATACAGTTATTTATAATTATATGCTTATTGTGCGTAATCACCGGATGTCATGACATTTCACTGCATATATGTATGACCGTATGTATATGTATGTGACAAATAATCTCTTGAACTTGAACTATATGCAGTTATATATTATATGTTTTTACTGTTATTTATTATTATTATATATATACAGTTATTTATAATTATATGCAGTTATATATTATGATTATTTTGTATTTACTGTTATATGTTATTATTATATATATACAGTTATTATTATTATTATATGTATTTACTGTAATATATTATTATTATTATTAATAATAAAAAACATTGTGGTTGTGAATGGGATCGTGGTTGTAGTTGTAGTTGTAGTGTGATTGTAACTGTACAGATCAACTCTTTAAATGTTGTTACTTTGCCGAAATCTGTTGATAATGAAGCGGTGGCACCTCCACCCTCCACCCTCCACCCCCACTTGCAGGAGGGCATCCTGACCACCATGGACCTGATGAGCGACGGCTTTGGCTTCATGCTGGCGTTTGGGGACCTGGTGTGGGTGCCCTTCACCTACACCCTGCAGGCCTTTTACCTGGTGGAGCACCCCCACGCCCTGGGGCCCCCCGCCCTCACCGCCATCATCACCCTCAAAGGTGAGTGCAGGGGTCAAAGGTCACCCTCCAACGCAGCAGCTGAGCAGGACATACGCGGCTGAGGAATATAAACGTAAACAATGTTTTAAAGGGTGAACACAGTGATGTCAGACAGCTGTCGTACACACTGCAGCTCACGACCTTACATCCTCATCACTGAGGTTCGATCCCCTGCACCACTCACTCACTGAATGACGGTCAGTGAGACATGGTGGAGCAGTGAGACGGGGTGAGGGCAGTGCACCTTGAAAGCTGAATTCACTGCAGCCTGCTTGTGTTTTTGTGTCTTTCCCTCCAGTTCTTGGATTTTACATCTTCAGGAAGTCCAACTGCCAGAAGAACAGCTTCAGGAGGAACCCGTCAGACCCCAAACTCAGCAGTGAGACATTGAGCCAAACTTTATTTATACACCTCCACCTTAACAAGGAGCTCAACTGAATGACCAGCACAAATGTGCATCTTAACCTTAAGTTAAAGAAGGAAAGATCCAACTGTTCTCCAAAGTGACTCTCTGTCTCTCTTTCTATCTGTCTCTCTCTCTGTCTCTCTGTTGCTGTCTCTCCTTGTCTGTCTCTCTGTCTCTGTCGGTCTCTCTCCGTCTCTGTCTCTCTCTCTCTCTCTCTCTCTCTCTCTCTTTCTGTCTCTATCTCTCTGTCGCTGTCTGTCTCTCTCTGTCTGTCTCTCTCTCTCTCTCTCTCTCTCTCTCTCCAGACGTTCGCTTCATCCCCACCTCCACCGGGAGGAACCTGCTGGTGTCTGGCTGGTGGGGTGTGGTCCGCCACCCAAACTACCTGGGAGACCTGATCATGGCCCTGGCCTGGTCGCTGCCCTGTGGTGGGTCCACGCCTCCACCCAAACCTCCACCCACAACCCCTCTAGGGTGTAGAACTCCAACCTGTTCACCTCAGGAGGAATATCCGTCGCAGCGCGTCTCCCTCCACCTCTGACTGTGAGTAACTAGTCTCTGGCGGTGACCTCTGACCTCTGACCTCTCCCTCCTCAGGGTTCAGCCACCTCATGCCCTGGTACTACATGATCTACTTCATCATCCTGCTGGTGCACAGAGACTCCAGGGACATGGCCACCTGCCGCCGCAAGTACGGCTCAGCGTGGGAGGAATACTGCAGGACCGTCCCCTACCGCATCATCCCTGGAGTCTACTGAGAGGAGCCTCCAGGACCCTCCAGGATCCTCCAGGACCCTGCAGGACCCTCCAGGACGTTCTGAAAACACAGACTTTCAGGACCGACAAACTCGTCTTAACAAGGATTCTGCTCAATTTTGAAGGACTTTTGTTTTTGATGAGTGTCTTCTTTTTAACGGAGTTTTCAAGTTTACAAAATTGGAAGAAGGAAAAAAAAAATATCAGCCCTTGGGAATATTATCAGAATGTACATTTTGTAAATAATAATTGATTTGTGTTCTCAGACTAGGACAGTGTCTTTAAACTCGCAATTGTTAAATTTACTTCTGATAATTTTGATGCTTTTGCTCCAGTATTCAAGTTCGACATTTTCTGCTTGGCTTTTATTTTGAAGGTTAATTTGTACGCACCTCTTCCTGCTATATTAATAATTATAATAATAATTAATAATAATAATATTATTATTTTTTTAACGCTTGTGTGTATTGTGGAAGACAGGATTTAAAAACACTTGTTTTTTACATGTACAGCACTTGTAGGTCATGTTTTCTCAGGACTCAAGACTTTGTCACAAAGTTCATTTGAAGTTGTTTTTTTAAATAATTTTGATCTCATTTTATATAGATGCTCAGTGTTACATTTAGTGTCAAGTTATTGGCTTTTGATTGTTTTTCAACTGCATGCACTAATGCGATGAAAGGCGTTGAAATCAGATCCAAAGTTGTGCAGCTTGGGTTTGCTCCCTGGGCGTGCTGCCTCGCTCGGCCACTAGAGGACGCGACTTCCTGCAGCGACTCAGAGGAATCCTCAAAAAGCTCCGTGTTCCTTCTCCTTCTCCTCCTTCTCCTCCTCCTCCTTCTCCTCCTTCTCCTCCTTCTCCTCCTCCTTCTCCTCCTTCTCCTCCTCCTCCTTCTCCTCCTTCTCCTCCTTCTCCTCCTCCTCCTTCTCCTCCTTCTCCTTCTCCTCCTTCTCCTCCTCCTCCTTCTCCTCCTCCTCCTTCTCCTCCTTCTCCTCCTTCTCCTCCTCCTTCTCCTCCTTCTCCTTCTCCTCCTTCTCCTCCTTCTCCTCCTTCTCCTCCTCCTCCTTCTCCTCCTCCTCCTTCTCCTCCTTCTCCTTCTCCTCCTTCTCCTCCTTCTCCTCCTCCTCCTTCTCCTCCTCCTCCTTCTCCTCCTTCTCCTCCTTCTCCTTCTCCTCCTTCTCCTTCTCCTTCTCCTCCTCCTCCTCCTTCTCCTCCTCCTCCTCCTTCTCCTCCTCCTCCTTCTCCTCCTCCTCCTTCTCCTCCTTCTCCTTCTCCTCCTTCTCCTTCTCCTCCTCCTCCTCCTCCTCCTCCTTCTCCTCCTCCTTCTCCTCCTTCTCCTCCTCCTTCTCCTCCTTCTCCTCCTTCTCCTTCTCCTTCTCCTTTCATTTGACTTGTCACTTCCTCTGCAGCCATCAGCGTCGATTTGAACAATTTATTTGGCTTTAAACGAACGACACTGTGACGTGACGCAGCCATGTTCACTGAATGCAATGTAAATAAGTATTTTTCTATTGTTATTTTAAAATAGTCATGATAGTTGAAATGTTTCTCGGTAGATATTTAAAGTTGCTTTTATATTTTGGTTTTGAACTTTTATTTTCCAAAAACTGGACTGCTTGACCCGCCCACCGTGGCAGTTTGTACCGCGCGCGTTCTGCCCCGAAATGAAAAATGCTGAATTCCGGGTGATGCTGTGAACACGGATGAAGTATTCAGACCTCTTGACTTTTTGAATACTTTGTGTTGTAGATGTCATTTGAAATGGATTAAATCACCATTTTTTCCATCGATCTACATCAATAACCCATCATGACAAATTGAAAACATGTTTCTAGAAGTTTTTGCAAATGTATTGAAAATCAAAAGCTGAAATCTCTCATTTCCAGTTGGTTGAGGGCTCTGTTGAGTCCCTCGTGGCTTGGCCTCCTCTTGGTGAGTCTCTACAGGCTTTGCACGCCTGGATTTGGGAAGTTTGTCCCGTTCTTCCCTCAGCGCCATCAGATTGGACGGGAAGCGTCTGTGAACCTCCACCTTCAGGCCTCCGTCTGTTCTGTCTTCTATGGGGTCGTGGGCTGGTCACTCCGGGACAGGGCGAAGCCACCGCAGCGCCGTCTGGGCTGTGTGCTTGGGGTCGGGGCCTGGAGCAGCTTCAAGCACCTCCCTGTATCTTCTCTCAGTTCTGACCGGACCCCCTGTCCCTGAGAAGGACCCCCGCAGCCCGGTGTAGCCACCGCCCTGCTTCGCTGCGGGGACGCTATGAGGCAGGTGATGAGCGTTGCCTGCTGTTTGCCCCACAGAGCTTGGAGTCCTTTAAAAAACTTCAAGCTCCCTGTCATGAGCATTTTACTCAAAGAGCGTCCTCCGTCAAGCCACTCCACCCTAAAGGCCCGGTTGACGGAGGGCTGCTGCCACGCCGGGCGTTTTCAGGCTCCCTTAGAGTGACCGCCGGCTCCTCGCTCTCCTCACCGACCGAGGCTCCTGGAAGAGTCCTGCTGCTTCCAAACGGCCTCCATCTCACAGCCCGGGTCCGCAACCATGTCGGACCTCACCAAGCTAACGAGGAAGCACGGCATTAAGTTGCCCGTGTCTTCCTCGGTCTCGGTGGAGGACTGCAGCCTGGCGGTGGGGAAGGCTGTCGGCTACAGCAGCGTTGTGTCCGCAGCGCGGATGAACAGCGCGGTGGTCATCTTCCTGGACAGTGTAGACAAGGTGAACGCGGTGGTGGCGAGCGGCGTTACGGTGAACGAAATGTTCGTTCCCGTCCTGCCTCTCTCCACACCGGCGAAGAGGGTGAATCTGGCGAATGTTCCGCCGTTTATCAAAGATGAGACCCTCACTAGGGAACTGGCGAGGCACGGGAAGGTGGTGTCGCCAGTTAAAAAAGTCCCGTCGGGGTGCAAGTTGCCGCTGCTCAAGCAGGTGGTGTCGCACAGGAGACACGTCCTGATGGTGTTGAACAACAGAGATGCGGAGCTAAACGTAGCTTTTAAAATCAGGGCGGATGAGTTTGACTACGTGGTGTTTGTCAACACTGACACCACCAAGTGCTTTGGGTGCGGTGGGGAGGGACACCAGGTCAGGGCATGTCCAGGTAAGAAGGCAGACGGCGAGACAGGTGAGGGGCAGAAGGGTGGACAGGACAAGGAGGGAGCACAGGAGGGGGCAGGTGAGGGTCAGAAAGGGGAAAAGCAGGCGAAGGTGGGGGCACAGGAGGGAGCAGGGGGGGGTCAAGAGGGGGGAAAACAGGCAAAGAAGGGGGCACAGGAGGAGGCGGGGGAGGGCCAGAAGGAAGGAGGGGAAAAGCAGGTGAAGGTGGGGGCACAGGGGGAGGCAGGTGAGGGCCAAATGGAGGCAGGGGAAAGACAGGTGGAGGTGGGGGCACAGGGGGAGACAGGTGGAGGGCGGAAAGGAAAGGAGAAGAAACAGGTGAAGGTGGGGGCACAGGAGGGGGCAGGCGAGGGGCAGGGGAAAAAAGGGGGGGGGGGAGGGGAATGTGGAGCCGCAGGAGGGAACGGGTGGAGGTAGACAGCGCAGCCAGGTGAGCGTGGAGACACGGGGGGAGGCAGGCGAGGGTCTGGAAAAAAGGCAGGTAAGGGCGGGAGGACAGGAGGGGAAGGAGGAGGGTCCGGAAGACAGGCAGGTGGGTGCGGGGGGACAGGAGGGGACTGGTGATGGAAAGGAAGCTACAGAACAAAGTCAGAGGAGTGCAGGTGACGTAGCTAGGGAGGAGGAGGCACTGGAAGGAAGTGACTTTGAGATGGGGGACGAGGACGATCGGGTGAGAGTCCCTCGGCTCTAAAGAAGGTCCAACAAAATGGCAGGAGACTCTCAGGCGAAGAGAGGGACAGCAAGCCAGGGGAAGGCAAGTCAGGAGGTGGAGCAGGGAGGCTCGGAGTCAGAGTCCTGGATGGAGGAGGACTCTGCTGCAGACAGTGAGGGGCAGGTTTTTCTCGGCGTAAAGAAGAAAAAGGGCAAAAAAAGCTACAGTGTGGGCAAAATAAAAGCGTTTCTGCACAGAACGAAGAACGTGAAAGGGATAAAGGTGGAGGATAAAGGTGGAGGACTTCTTCTCAGACAAGGAGTTGCTGGCGAACGCGGCCCAGCAACAGATGAGGAGTAAGGGGAGAGGAGGGTTCACGGACCAGGAGGTGTACAGGCTAAAGAAAATAGTGCAGACGATCAGGAAGGAGCTGAACAACGGAGAGGATGGGGAGGAGGTGGAGGTGGGTGCTGCTGTTCGGGCTGTTTCCCTTTTCCGTTGCAATGAGTGACTTTAACATCAGCACGCTGAACGCAAATGGGGCCAGAGACGCAGCTAAGAGGTCTCTGCTGTATGAGCTGATGGAGCAGAAGAGGCTGGATGTGCTGTTGGTGCAGGAGACCCACAGTGACTCTGGCAATGAGGCTGACTGGAAGAGGGAGTGGGGGGGGAGGTGGTGCTAAGCCACAAGAGCACCACCAGCGGGGGGGTGGCTCTTCTCTTTTCTAAGAGCTTTGCCCCAGCATCCTTTGAGGTGGAGGAGGTGGTGGAGGGCAGACTGATGGTGGTGAGGGCAGCATTTGAGCATCATAAGTTTGTCTTTATAAATGTGTACGCTCCCACCACAGGACCACACAGAGTCACTTTTTTGCAAGTTTTAAATGGGGTTTTAAGCAAAACTCGTACTGGGGAGTTTTTGTTTCTAGGAGGTGACTTTAACTGCACCGAGAACGACCTGTTAGACAGGAACCACTGTGAGCCTCACAGAGCATCGCAGAACGCGATGAGGCTGCTCTCAAATGAGAACGAGCTAACGGACGTGTGGAGGAGAACCAACGGGGATGAAAGACAGTACACCTGGGTGCACTGCAGAGGCACCTTTCTATCGTTGGCCAGACTAGACCGGTTTTACTGTTTTAAGCACCATTTTTACATTTTTAAGGAATGTAGAATGGTGCCTGTTGGTTTTACCGATCACTCCCTGGTTGTTTGCCGTGTTTTTATCGCCAATGTAAAGCCCAAAAGCGCATATTGGCATTTTAACACCACCCTACTATGTGACTCCAACTTTAAGGATGCTTTTAGGTTTTTTTGGGAAGGTTTTAGAGACAGAAAGCAGGATTTTAGTTCCTTAAGACTGTGGTGGGACTATGGGAAGAGGGAGATAGAGCAGCTCTGTCGGCAGTATACTCTCAATGTCACACGGGACATCACCAGATCTATGAGGGATCTGGAGACTGACATTGTGGAGTTACAGGGTGTAGTGGAACCCACTGGGAATCGAGATCACATTAAGGATCTCAAGTCTAAAAGAGCTGCTCTCGCAGACCTACTAGGCACCAAGGCGCGGGGGGCGCTGGTCCGCTCTCGCTTCCAGAGCGCAGCACTGATGGACGCACCATCTAGTTTCTTTTTTAGCCTGGAGAAGAGCAACGGGCAGAGCAGGTTTATCCACGCCCTGAGATCAGACACGGGACAGGAGCTCAGGAGGCCGGAGGAGATCCGGACGAGAGCCGTGGACTTTTACACAGAGCTGTACAGAAGTGAGTACGAGGAGCATAAAGAACTGTTTTACTCCTTTTGTGGGAATCTGCCCAGGGTCCCGGAAGATGTCAGTGCGGTGCTGGGGGAACCTCTGACCCTGCAGGATCTTTCCACGGCCCTGCAGAGCATGAAGGGGGGTAAGGCCCCCGGCATCGACGGGATTCCTGCGGAGTTTTACAAAGAGTTCTGGGAGGAGTTACGGGAGGACCTTTTAATGGTTTTTAATGAAGTTTTTAAAGATAAGTTATTGCCAGTCAGCTGCAGGAGGGCAGTCATCACTCTCCTACCCAAGAAAGGAGACCTGCAGGAGATCAAGAACTGGCGTCCTGTGTCCCTTCTGTGCACGGACTATAAAATCCTGTCGAGGGCACTGGCCAACAGGCTGAGGGAGGTGATGGACCTGGTAGTCCATCAGGACCAAACTTACTGTGTGCCTGGTAGGTCCATTCTGGACAATGTGTCCCTAATTCGGGATATTTTGGACGTCTCTAGTTCTCTGGGCATTGAAACTGGGCTCATTTCGCTAGACCAGGAAAAGGCGTTTGACCGGGTTGAGCACCCTTACCTCTGGAAAACTCTGGAGGCTTTTGGCCTCAGCCCTGGTCTGATAGCCATGATCCAGGTTTTGTACCAGGACATCGAGAGTATACTGAAGATTAATGGAGGGCTGAGCGGCCCTTTTAAAGTGCGTAGAGGGGTGAGACAGGGCTGCCCCCTCTCAGGGATGTTGTACTCTCTGGCCATAGAACCATTGCTGTGTCAATTAAGGACGAACATCGAGGGTGTGTTTCTAAACGGTCTCGAGAGAAGCCACATTTTATCAGCCTATGCGGACGACGTCATTGTCTTAATATAGAAACAGGACGAAATCAGCAAACTGGAGGGGATCGTCAGGGACTTTGGGCTGCTATCAGCAGCGAAAGTCAACTGGGGCAAAAGCGAAGCGCTGGCTGTGGGCGGATGGAGGGGGGGACTCTTAAAACTGCCAGGAGGCTTACGGTGGCGAAGGGATGGGTTTAAGTATCTGGGAGTGTTTTTAGGGAGCGAAAGTGTGGTGGGGAAGAATTGGGAAGGACTGCTAGGAAAGATACAGGGCAAGCTAAGAAAATGGAGGTGGGCACTGCCACAGCTGTCCTATAGGGGCAGGACGCTCATTATTAACAACCTGGTGGCCTCACAGCTGTGGCACAGAGTGGCCTGTGTCCAACCACCAGACCTGCTAGTTAGGAAGATACAGGCCGAGCTGAGGGATTTCTTTTGGGGGCGGAATTTCCACTGGGTCAGGAAGGAAAGGGTCTTTCTGCCTAAAGAGGAAGGGGGGCACAGTGTGGTGGA
>NC_137189.1:51302556-51312556 GCF_960531495.2 Zeus faber | reverse complement strand
AATAACTTTTACAAAATGTCCCTGTATTTCAATTTAGAAAAGAAAATGCATGTATTTTGACAGTTTATTAATGTGAATTAAAAAATATATATTTGACAGATTTTTTTCTGCAAAACTCCTGACAGTTAATTCAAACTTGAGCATTTACAAAGTAAAATGACATGTTTTTTTTTTTGTTTTTTTTTATACATAAATGGTCTTAGATTTATGGTATTTTTAAAACATCAATAGTAATTATCTGTTCTTAGGCTTTTCTTTATCATTTTCAAAGATAATTATTGGGTTTTTTAGAGGTCTATGACTTTATTCTAACAAATAATATATGTTAAAAGTAAAAGATTTTATGAAATTACAGGGGGTTTTCTTGTAAAATTATGGTAAAAAGATGTTAATTATGATAAAGATGTTTACTGTTCTAACTACAGCCAATCTATGTTTTTAAATTGAGGGTAATTTACTGCTATTTTAGTAGACATTTTCTAGCACCCCTGCTGCTAGAAAATTACCCCATTTTTTACAGCTTTTTTTCAAAGTGAAGGCTAAGATCAAAGTAATTACAACATACATGCAGTCGTCTCTTATCTACTCTATTTTAACCGATTATAGCAACATTCAACAGAGACGCACTCATTATTTTTATTTCATTTTCATGCTCTTTCATAAACACACCACATATATTGTTCACATCAGTCCTGATCAAATTTAAAGTTACAGTAATTTTTAACCAGGTCAATATTTTAGGTTAGTTTGAGAAGAGGCTTTTCCGATATCTCCAGCCTGGGTGGAGTCCTGCATTCAGACACACAAAAGTGAATTAATAGAAAAAAAAGGCTTTGCTTACCTTAAAAAAAAAAAAAATGTCTATAGTATAGTGTCTACAAAGTGCAGGCTAATTCCTCCCGGGGCTCCGGTCCCGGTCTTAGTTGTCGTTCTCTCCTGGCTTGACACCGCCAAATGTGGTGGTTAAACAAAGGTCCAGATCTGGGCCAGTAAAAAAATCTGGATCTCTGCACAATGTTTCTAACTTGTTCTGTTTTCAAAACTTGGAAAAAAAATCCATTGGAACAAAATCTGATGCAATCAATTTTATTATTTAAACTCTGCTCCCTAGTACATCCTGGTCTCAGGATGTGCTAGACTTTGGCTCATTCTACTGGCTTCAGGATGCATGCATATATACATACATACATACATACATACATACATACATACATACATACATACATACATACAGTACATACATACATACATACATACATACATACATACATATGTACATACATACATACATACATACATACATACATACATACATACATACATACATACATACATACATTTTGCATACATGCATACATGCATACATATGTACTTACATACATACATACATACATACATACATACATACATACATACATACATACATTTTACATTTCAAGATTCAAGATTCACGATTCAAGATTTTTTATTTGTCACATACATATACATACTTCCATACATATATGCAGTGAAATGTAATGCAACGCACCCGGTGATAGCACACAAGAAGTCCTAGGAAAAAGTACAAAAATAAAATAAAATAAAAAGTAGAAAATTCCTTTCTAATAGACCGACTAACTGACTCCCAAAAAGTAATACAGTAAGTGGAATACTTATAGAATAAGATAAAAAATATATAGAATAAAATACAATAAAAAATAAATTGAAATAAAATGGAATAGATAGAAGGAATATGCCTATGTATATACAGATATGTGCATTTAAAGTGGCATGTGAATTAAAGTGGCATGTGAATGTGAATAGTGTGAGGTAGTGTTTGGGATAATACAGCACAGTATACAACAGTACGGCGCAGCAATACGGCATCACGAACAACCCTGAACAGTGATACAGTATGCGGTACAGTATGCTACATACAGTACAGTAGGTAGTGGAGCCTAGTGCATGGCTCAGTTAGGACCCCTGGTGAGGTCAGCATTGACAGTTCTGATGGCTTGAGGGAAGAAACTCCGTCTCAGTCTCTCTGTTCTCGCTGCGTGACTGCGGAGGCGCTTGCCTGACCGCAGCAGCTGAAACAGTCCGTTGTTGGGGTGATGAGGATCCTTCATGATCCTACGGGCTCTGCTACTACACCTCCTGGTGTATAACTCCTGCAAGGGGGGGAGGGTAGTTCCAGTGGTACGTTCAGCTGAACGCACCACCCTCTGCAGGGCCCGCCTGTCCTGGGCAGTACAGTTCCCAAACCAGGCAGTGATGTTGCCTGTCAGGATGCTCTCCACTGCTCCAGAGTAGAAGGACTTGAGGATCCTCACCGAGACCCGGAATTTCCTCAGCTGCCTGAGGTGGTAGAGACACTGCCTCGCCTTTCTCACCAGAGTGTCTGTGTGAACAGTCCATGTTAAGTCCTCTGTGATGTGGACTCCCAGATATCTGAAGCTGCTCACCCTATCGACAGAAGTCCCATTAATCCACAAGGGCGCGTGCGTCCTCGATTGTGATCCACGCCTAAAGTCCACAATCAGCTCCTTGGTTTTGCTGACGTTCAGGTGGAGGCTGTTGTCCTGGCACCAGAGTGACAGGTCAGCCACCTCCTCGCGGTAGGCCTTCTCATCGCAGTCGGTGATCAGGCCCACGACCACGGTGTCGTCAGCAAACTTGATGATGGTGTTGGAGCTGGACCTGGCCACACAGTCATGTGTGTACAGGGAGTACAGTAGGGGGCTGAGGACGCAGCCCTGGGGGGATCCTGTATTCAGGGTGAGGGAGCTTGACATGTACTTCCCCACCTTGACCACCTGGGGGCGGCCTGTGAGGAAGTCCAGGATCCAGGTGCACAGCGGAGCATTCAATCCTAGCTCCAACAACTTGCCAGCCAGTCTGGTGGGGACGATGGTGTTGAAAGCTGAACTATAATCAATGAACAGCATTCTCACATAGGCCCCCTTCTGGCCATCCAGGTGCGTGAGCGTGGTGTGCAGTACCTGGGAGACAGCGTCATCCGTGGATCTGTTCTGCCGGTACGCGAACTGCAACGGGTCCAAGGTGCGGGGGAGGGAGGCGCAGATGTAATCCTTAATCAGCCTCTCGAAACACTTCATGACCACCGAGGTGAGGGCCACCGGACGGTAGTCATTCAGGCAGGTTGGAGAGGCGATCTTCGGGACAGGAACGACGGTGGACCTCTTGAAGCAGGATGGGACCACTGATTCAGCCAGGGAGATGTTGAATATTGTAGTGAACACCGGAGCTAGCTGGTTAGCACAGGTCTTCAGTACTCGCCCAGATATGCCATCTGGGCCCGCAGCTTTCCTGGTGTTCACCCGCATCAAAGCCCTCCTGACCTCGTGCACGGACACTGAGAGTGCGCGCTCGTCCCCAGCGGTGTAGCTCCAATTAGCCGGCGAGCTAGCGGTGCTGCTGCCAGACTCGAACCGTGCATAAAAGGAGTTCAGTTGGTTGGCCAGGGAGGCGTCCACACTCGTGGCTGGGGAGGAGCTGCTCTTGTAGTTTGTTATTGTTCGCAGCCCCTCCCACAAGCGTCTTGTGTCCCCCCGCTCCATCTGCAGCTCCACGGTCTCTCTGTGGTCCGTCCACCGCTTCACTTCCCTCGTCATCACCAGATCCCGCGCGATCAGAGGCCTGTAAACAGGAAGCAGCGAGATCGCGGCGTGATCTGATTTCCCGAAAGCAGGAAGCGACACGGGCTTGTATCCGTTCTTGTAAGGAGTGTAACAATGGTCCAGAGTTCTGTCTCCCCTGGTGGCACATGTGATGTTTTGGTGGAAATTCGGCAGAACTTTTTTCAGGTTGGCCCTGTTAAAGTCCCCAGTCACCACCACAGCCGCGTCGGGATGTCTGTTCTGAAATCCGCACAACACATCGTGCAGAACCGACAGAGCTGCGTCGGTGTCCGCTTGCAGTGGGATATAAACGGCTGTAATGATGACCGTGCTGAATTCCCGGGGGAGATAAAATGGACGGCATAGTATGGTCAGCTGTTCCAGGTTCGGCGAGCAGGAGTGGGAGAGGAATTTGGTGTTGTTGGCGTTACACCAGCGGTTGTTTACCATTAGGCAGACGCCTCCACCTTTGGATTTCCCCGACTCTGCCGTTCTGTCGCCGCGGAACACGGAGAAGGCCTCGGCTGGACGTATGGCTTCATCCGGCACCAGTGGGTTCAGCCATGTTTCCGTCAGGCAGAGGACGCAACAGTTCCTCGTGTCACGCTGGAATTGAATCCTCGCTCGAAGTTCATCCATCTTGTTCTCCAGGGACTGGACGTTAGCAAGAAGGATGCTTGGCAGAGGTGGACGGTAAGGTTGCGTCCTCATTCTGACCCGAATGCCGCCTCGTTTACCTCGGTGCTTCCTCCGTGGGCCGGCTCGTGGAACAGCGACTCCATTTTTGTTGTTGTTGCGAGTGTTCCCGCGTAGGATTTCCGCCGGCCACTCTGCTCCCACGGATAAAAAGTCCCAAAGTTGTTCGTTTAGGGAAATTTTTATATCCATGAGTGCATCGCGGCCGTATGAGTTAATTGTTGATGTTTTTCTGGCGAACATTGTGATAAAAAAAGGAAAAAAATACTAAAGAGTAAGAAAGAAACCGGAGCGCCGGCGCAGGCGACCGCTAGGGGCGGCGCCACTATCGCCAATGTACATACATATGTACATACATTCATACATATGTACATACATATTACATATATACATAAGTACATATTACGTACATACATACATACATACAGTACATACATACAAAGATAATAACACACATAATCACACAAAAACACAGGAACTCGTGCACAATAAGTGAATCCAACTCAATAATGAAAAAATAGAATTTAAAACCAGCAGAACACTGCAGGTGGCGCTAGGGAGCCAGATGACCACAAGAGCAGAAAGAGAGAGGGATGGGGTGAGAGGGACAGTGGATGAAAGAGAGAGAGACAGATGGAGAGAGAGAGACAGTGGATGAAAGAGAGAGACAGATGGAGAGAGAGAGACAGTGGATGAAAGAGAGAGAGAGAGGGATGGAGAGAGAGAGAGTGGATGAAAGAGAGAGAGACAGATGGAGAGAGAGACAGTGGATGAAAGACAGAGAGAGAGACAATGGATTTAAAAATCCCTTTGAAGAGCGTTTTGTGAAGCATGAAAAAGCCACACTCTCTCTGTCTCTCTCTCTGTCTCTCTCTCTGTCTCTCTCTCTGTCTCTCTCTCTGTCTCTCTCTCTGTCTCTCTCTCTGTCTCTCTCTCTGTCTCTCTATCTCTCTCTCTGTCTCTCTCTGTCTCTCTCTCTGTCTCTCTCTCTGTCTCTCTATCTCTCTCTCTCTCTCTCTCTCTCTCTCTCTCTCTCTCTCTCTCTCTCTCTCTACCTCCGTTCATCCCTTCTTTCTATTCTTCCATCTGAGTGAAGTTTCAACAACGTGGATGTGAGCACTGGGCACGTGCAGGGGGCGGGGCTTGGTCGTGTCCTTTGTATGTTTTTAGCGTGAATGGGCGTCGACATTTGGTTGAGAACATCATGGTTGTATGTCCAGTAAAAACTGAGAGGACAGAGAGAGGACCGCCCTGGGCCCCGGACCCCCCAGGCCCCACTGAGCTGCCCTGGAGCACCTCCCCGGACTCCACTTCATCTCAAATCGTTACCAAATCTGCCTCGAAAACCACGTGACGTGGCTCAAGTTTGTAGGAGCCTCTGCAGGGACGTGGACGGAAACATTGGGACTTAAACCTGTGACGGCAGCGTGTGAAGCCCTCCCTCCACAGCGTCCTGCTGGTTCCTCTTGACATGAGGGCCACATCCCACACTGCAGACGGACGCCCCGCTCCTCTAGACCCCACGACCCCACAAACTTCAGACCATGAAGGTCACCATAAAAGATCGTATCCCAAACTGCTCCTCTTGACCCCACGACCCCACGACCTTCAGACCATGAAGGTCACCATAAAAGATCGTATCCCAAACTGCTCCTCTTGACCCCACGACCCCACAAACTTCAGACCATGAAGGTCACCATAAAAGATCGTATCCCAAACTGCTCCTCTTGACCCCACGACCCCACGACCTTCAGACCATGAAGGTCACTGTTAATGATCACGTCCCAAACTGCTCCTGTAGACCCCACGACCTTCAGACTTGATCAGGAACTCTCCAGATAGTCTGGCTGGATGTGTCAAGTCGGGATTCAAACCCATTGTGCAGCATCACACTGATACATGAAGATGCAGGAGCTTCTACGACTATCACTGGTCTACTGGTACTACTACTGGTACTACTACTGCTACTACTACTACTACTACTACTACTGCTTGTACTATTATGACTACTGGTACTACTACTGGTACTACTACTACTACTATGTGGCACGGTGGCAGAGTGCATTACACTGCTGTCTCACAGCAAGAAAGTCCTGGGTTTGATTCCTGCCTGGATTCCTATTGGCACTGTGCTCCAGTGGGTGAGCGGCCTCTCTGGGTGGAGTTTGCCTGTTCTCCCTGTGCTCACATGTGGTTTCCTTTATCTAACATTAGTAAGGACCCCCACCCAAAACATGTGGTTTCCTCCATGTAACTGGTCCCCGGGCGTGGCTGAATGCTGCCCACTGCTCCTGGATGCCCCCTGGAGGAAGGACCAGCCAGGACTCATGTGTTTAAGATAAGATCAACCATTATTAGTCCCACAACGGGGAAATTACATCGTTCCAGCAGCTAAAAGGGGACAGCAGAAGATAAAGAGCATATCAAGTACACACGATAAACCACATCAAATATATAGAAACAAACAAATAAATAATAAATCACCATAACTAGGAAGCAGATAGTACTAAGTGTATTGCACATATCTTGACACATTGCACATCAGGGTTTGCACTTTCCGTGTGTGTGTGCACACACACACACACACACACACACTCTGTCACCCCAACCTCTTGAAAGTGTGATGTGTGCGGCAGCCTCATGACAGATTGCTCTGAATAAATTACAGAGATAAAATGAAACTGATGAAACTGAACCTTCTGGGTTGAACCCTGAACCCTCAGAGAGGTGGAGGTCCATGTGGGGGAACACCATGGAGCCTCAGACTGAACAAACAGAGGAAGAAATATTGTGGATCCTGGAGGTGTGAAAGGATCATTTTACGACTGGGAGACGGGTTATTATACAGGTGCCAGGCCAGTGATTAAATGCTACACGGCTTAAAATAAAATACAGGAGAATATTAATAATCAATAATGAAATCCCCAATATATTTATAAAGTTGAGAAATGTAGGTATGTAGGTAGGTTTGAAGGTGAGAAAATAACAATAAAAATATAGCTTCATCAAATTGAAGCATTTTTTTTTTTTATTGATCCAATTCATTCCATCGTTTCTTTCAGTGTTGGAGAGAACAGATCATCTCCAGCAGGTGGCAGCAGAGCGCCTTGCTGTTGGCATGGCAACACACTCCATTGTTTAGCTGTTCAGCTGTTAAAATGTGTCATCCATTTCGGCCGGGACCGGGGGTTGAACACCACTTTACGCCGCTTCCTCTAGTGCAGGCATCACAACACATCTCTAAATCACTGTTGCACTAACAGGGCTCGACAACAACAGTTGCCGAGTTGTCCCGGGCAACCTGATTTGTGCAATTGCCAGCCATGTGCCAAATTGTCAACCTGCATGGTGATCCGGACAAAATCGATTGATTTCAATCAATTACAAACGATTCAAATTTGGCAACCATCTTGTCAAACTTGGCAACCAACAGCTGATTCAAGGTTGCCAACTTGGCAACTACTTCTACTACCTAAAGTTATCGTCGGCCCGGTGTGGCCCCCGACAGCTGGTGGTGTGCAAAAATATAACCAATATCTTAGCTCCTCCCACGATACTGGGCCTCCTTCTCTGATTGGCCACAGTGATTTTAAGCACATTGGCCCCGCCCACAACCCAGTGTCTATATCACGGCAAAGCTCATTTGATTTTAGCGTGGCCTGGTCCTCGTACGGCAGGAGACGTTCAGTCTGTATCCATCAACGTGATGTCTTCACGACGCTCTGGAGAGCCATTCAGTCGCCAACTGAGCGCCATTAGCCATTAGCTATTAGCCGTTAGCGCTGGTTTGATGGCCGTCCGCCACGGGCAGCGTACGTCCAGACTCGAGGAGGCCAGGACGGAGTGCGGAGACCGAGTTTCGCTGAATTATTTTTCTTCCTCATGTCATATGTTCTCGGCTCTTTCATGTAAAAGAGATTTGAAAAAATGAAGCCAAACTGAAACCATAAAAATGATCAAAAGTATTGCATGAAAATCTCACTTTAATCTCGGCAGCAGAAACTGCTGATTGGCGATTGCCTTTTAATGTCATCTCCTCCCTCTCTGTCCCTCCGTCTCCATCGCTCCACCTCCCATCGCTCCACCTCCCATCTCTCTCGTGCCCAGATGGTTCTCCTACAGTGTGTGTGTGTGTGTGTGTGTGTGTGTGTGTGTGTGTGTGTGTGCACGTGCAGGCCAGCTTGTTAAAGGACCTTTCATCCATCATCTTCCTTCTTCATCCGCCAAGCCTCAAACACACCGAGCACATTGTTCTGACCACTAGATGGAGTGCCAGCCTATCACGACCTGACCACTAGATGGAGCGCCAGCCTATCACGACCTGACCACTAGATGGAGTGCCAGCCTATCACGACCTGACCACTAGATGGAGCGCCAGCCTATCACGACCTGACCACTAGATGGAGTGCCAGCCTATCACGACCTGACCACTAGATGGAGCGCCAGCCTATCACGACCTGACCACTAGATGGAGCGCCAGCCTATCACGACCTGACCACTAGATGGAGCGCCAGCCTATCACGACCTGACCACTAGATGGAGTGCCAGCCTATCACGACCTGACCACTAGATGGAGTGCCAGCCTATCACGACCTGACCACTAGATGGAGTGCCAGCCTATCACGACCTGACCACTAGATGGAGTGCCAGCCTATCACGACCTGACCACTAGATGGAGTGCCAGCCTACTATTTTGCTATTCTTGCATTATATTTGCTCCATTTAATGCTTTCTATAGACTTAGTACGACTTATAGTCGCTTGCCTTGTTACAAGAACGTTCTGTGTTGTGTCTGATAATAAAAGACTTTGACTCACATGACGCGGCGTCCATCTTGGTTCTTTAACACTAATGTTGTTCTTCAAACCTCAACACGTTTGTTGCCGTTTTTTGGGTGAAGAAGGTTGTGATGGAGCCTCATTTCACCGCGGGAAATTCAAAATACCGTAAACGTTATTTGCGGCATGAATCATTCAGTACTTAATTGAATTTCAATCATAAATTGAAGGCATGAACATATTAATGGTGAAGAAGAAGAAATAAAGAAAAGAAAAATCGAGATATTCTGCCATGAAAAAAAATCTATTTTATTGGACCACCAACAGGGGAAGTGATGTCATGAGGATCAAAGCGATCGATCCAAAGTTCTCATGCACAGACTGTAGTGTCGGCCATCTTGTGGGGTGTGTTGTGACCGCCTGGTTCAGGTCCACACAGGAAGCAGAGGTTCAGCCGTCCAGGGGAAGCAAGCCTGGCTTTCATGGCCTTCCTGCAGGTGCAGATGGTCACCCAGGCGGAGGAAGGCGGAGGAAGGCGGAGGAAGGCGAAGCCCCTCAGCAACCAGGAAGCCGAGCCATCAAATGGGTGGATGCAGCACCTACAACAGGAACAGAGAGACAAACAGTCTGGGTAGAACAGACGGCCGGTGCAGTCACACTCCAGCACCTTGCTGGTGATCAGGTCCACTACAGATTACCCAGAATGCACCAGGAAATGTAGTAAACAAATAATGTTGACTTTGAGCAATGATCGGGTTTATTTTTTATTTTTTATTTTTTTTATTCATTTACAATTTGGGCTTTAAGTTGAAGATGGTTTTTATAAAAACAAAAAGACCTTTTGGAAGCAGAGAAGTCAACAATTCAGTGGAAACAGAGGTTTTCATATCCTGGGTAAAATAAGCC
>NC_137189.1:51247556-51300056 GCF_960531495.2 Zeus faber | reverse complement strand
TCACACCGTGCGTCCAGCGTCTAGGGATGGACGCCACATACTCCACATATTTAATCCCATAATACTTCACCTCCCACCTTGTACCGGCTGCTGCTCTGCGTTTGCATCCAGATATGTGGTGTAAAGCGTGGTGAGCAGGCTAACCAGCTAACCAGCGAATCAACGGATCACTGAGTTTGTCTGGAAACAAAGTGGGAAATCTGGAAAACTGAAAAGAGGGTGAGTGATACCAGGTCCTCAGTATTAGTACTTATCTCGTGTAGAGTACTATGGAATACTGTTATCCAATAACACCTTTTACAACGAGAATACCATGGATTTACTATGGGAATACTATGGAATTACTATATCAATACAATGGATTTAACATAGGAAAACTATGGATTTAATATGGGAATACTGATTCAAGAGGTTTTCTTCGTCACATATGTATCCATACTTTGTGTGGCATATACATACTATGGTTTTAACATGGGAATACTATGGATTTAATATGGTAATACTGTAGATTTAATATGGGAATACTATGGATTTATTATAAGAGTACTATGGATTTAAGATGGAAATATAATGGATTTACTATGGGAATACTGTGGATTTAATATGGGAATACTGAAGATTTAATATGGGAACACTATGAATTTAATATGGGAATACTGTAGATTAAATATGGGAATACTATGGATTTATTAAGATAAGATAAGATTAGATAACATAAGATAAACCTTTATTAGTCCCACACAGGGAAATTGAGATCGTTCCAGCAGCAAAAAGGGGACAGCAGGAAATAAAGAGCATATCAAGTACACACTATAAACCACATCAAATATATAGAAACATAAATAGGAACCAGATGGTACTAAGTGTATTGCACTTGTATTTCTAAGAATACTATGGATTTAAGATGGGAATATAATGGATTTACGATGAGAATACTGTGGATTTAATATGGGAATATTATGGGTTAAATATGGGAACCCTGTGGATTTAATACGAGAATACTATGGATTTAATATGGGAATACTATGGGTTTAATATGGGAATACTATGGGTTTCATACGGGAATACTATGGATTTCAAATAGGAATTCTATTGGTTAAATATGGGAATCCTGTGGATTTAATATGGGAATAATATGGATTTACTATGGGAATACTGTGGATTTAATTTGGGAATACTATGGATTTACTCTGGGAATGTCGTGGATTTTAAATGGGAATACTATGGATTTGCTATGGGAATACTGGGGAGTAAACATAGGAAT
Source organism: Zeus faber (assembly GCF_960531495.2). Taxonomy (NCBI): domain Eukaryota; kingdom Metazoa; phylum Chordata; class Actinopteri; order Zeiformes; family Zeidae; genus Zeus; species Zeus faber. Next base: position 51,298,792 of record NC_137189.1, on the reverse strand, counting down.
ATAATGGATTTGCTATGGGAATGTTATTTTTTTTTTATTGGAATTCTGTGGACAGTGTCGACAGTGCGTGTGTGTGTGCACACGGGGCAAGAAAAAATATTTGCACATGTTACGCTACTGACTGTGTATATATGATGGGAATACGATGGATTTACTATGGGAATACGATGGGAATATGTCCATCTGTCCAGCCATCTTCATTCCCTTCCATCCATCCATCTATCTGTCCATCCATCCATCTGTCTGTCCATCCATCCGTCTCACTTTCCCGCCATCTGTCTCTCTGTTTCACTTTCCCTCCAGACATGCCCCGCCTCCTTTCTTTCGCTCCATCTGTCCTCTGGCTGCTGCTGCTCCTGCTGGACATGGAGGTGGATGGATGTCCCGCCGCCTGCAGCTGCTCCAGGAAGAGCGGTCCGGAGAGGTCAGAGATCAACTGCCACAAGCGAGGCCTGCGCTCCGTCCCGACCGACCTCCCCTCCGACACCTGGATCCTCAAACTGGGTGAGAATCCCATAATACACAGCTTTAAAATCTGATCCGACCTCATCTAATCTCCCAGTTCGGCCATTTTGCCCCCGAAAGGTGAGAACGGGCTCACGGAGCTCCGCCCCGACGCCCTGAAGCCCGTCCCCGCCATCGAGAGCCTCAACCTGGAACACAACGCCATTTGGACTCTCCATCCCAGGGCCTTCGCTGGAGCCAGGAGGCTGATGCTGCTGCGTCTCCATGGCAACCACATCGCCAAGCTCCATCCCAAAGGATTCAAAGTAAAACCCGGTTCCTAAGGACAACCCAGGGAAAAATAATAATTACATCAACAATAATTACACCAAAACCTGTGAAAAGACCAAAAACCCACAATGCATTGCTTCCATCTTGCCTCCACCACATTCAGCTTCAAGCCCAACAAAGGGTTAAAAGAGCCACGGAGCTGAAATGCATTGTGGGTCTGCGTTGTGTTTTCATCGGCTATGTTGATTGTAAGAAACTATACAGTAAACAGGACTGAAGGACCCGTCTCCCTCTCCACCTTCCCCAGGACCTCCTGAACCTGCGTTTCCTCATGCTGGGTCAGAACCGCATCGGCCACCTGGCGGCGGACATGTTTGTTGGTCTGAGGAACCTGTCGGAGCTGGACCTGCCGCTCAACGGCCTCACCGAGCTGCGCGCCGACACCTTCCGGCCGCTTGAGGCGCTGAAGGTGCTGGACCTGGCGCTGAACCGCATCCACAAGGTCTCAGCCGGAGCCTTCAGCGGACTGAGGCAGCTCCTGTTCCTCAACCTGGACAACAACAGGTCCCGTCATTTCACTTCAGCCCTTTGTCTCATTGTTTTGTGTTTAAAAGATGTTTTTCTGCTGCACGTGTGGTCGTACACAGCAACAAAACGCTCCAATGAACTGGAGTGAAATTGAAAGAGCTCTTAAAGCTCTGAAAGTGATCTTAAAGCACCAGATTGAAACAGGCCTTCACATTCAAATAATTCTCCTAAATTGACATTTTCTTTCTATTTTACTGCTTTTATTAGTGTTTCATCTTTTTAACTGATGAGTGTTTCAACTTTTTTACTGTCGAGTGTTTCATCTTTTTTACTGATGAGTGTTTCATCTTTTTTACTGATGAGTGTTTCATCTTTTTTACTGATGAGTGTTTCATCTTTTTAACTGATGAGTGTTTCATCTTTTTAACTGATGAGTGTTTCATCTTTTTAACTGATGAGTGTTTCATCTTTTTAACTGATGAGTGTTTCATCTTTTTAACCGATGAGTGTTTCATCTTTTTAACCGATGAGTGTTTCATCTTTTTAACCGATGAGTGTTTCATCTTTTTAACTGATGAGTGTTTCATCTTTTTAACTGATGAGTGTTTCATCTTTTTAACCGATGAGTGCTTCATCTTTTTAACTGATGAGTGCTTCATCTTTTTTTTTACTGCTGTAGGGTTTTATATTTTGCTTCATTTGTTGATTTGGAAACAGAAACGTTAAAAAAACAAACACGGAAGAACATTTGAATCCCAGGCAGGAACGTCCAATCAGGTTCCTGTGGATTAGGGCTCTCCTGGGGGCTACTGGGTCAGATAGGGTTAGGGTTAATGTTAGTTAGGGTTAATGTTAGTTAGGGTTAGGGTTAGGTTTAGGGTTAGGGGTTACCCTAACCCTAAACCTAAACCTAACCACTAACCGTAACCCTAACCCCAACCCTAACTAACCCTAATACGTTATGAAGGTGTAGCGGGCCATATTAAATTGTGTTGCGGGCCAGATGTGGCCCCCGGGCCTGCAGTTTGAGGCCGCTGCTGTAGATGTAGAACCTTCAGAGAAGCAGACGGTCTCTGGCTGCAGGTTCTGCTATCTCTCAAGATTTTTTTATTTATTTACTATTTATATATTTTGTTAAAGTAGTGTGCCCAAATCTCCCCCTAGGGGTTTAATAATATTAATAAAATATCTTAACTTTAGTAAATAACTCCCGAACTCACTAAGCATATTAATAAAGTACCATCTGAGCGTACACAAACAGCTCCTCTTATGAATAAAGATTTGCCCATGACACAGTTTCTCCTCCATAGGCGTGTCAGTCCAGTTGGTGTATTTTGTGTACAACCTATGTCATGCGCGCTACATCCACATTCCAGTGTCTGTCTTGATCCCGCAGCTTGAAGACGCTGCCCCCTGGCGCGCTGGGACCCCTGGGCTCGCTGGAGGTGCTGGTCCTGGACAACAACCTCCTGAGCAGCCTCAGAGCGTCCTGGCTGCAGGGCCTCAGCAGCATGCAGGTGGTGCACCGCGGGTTCAGCCAAAACACCTTCCACAACAAAAACAATTCAACTATTTATTTCAACTGTTTATAAATTGTTGAGACTCCTCTTCATTATTTGAACCTTTGGTTCCCAGAGGTCGCTTCAAAGTCAGGGAACGCTCTGTCACGGATCATCTGTTGGTCTCTCGCTCTCTCGTCCTCAAAACATGTTTTTACTTCCTCTCAGATGATGCACTCTAGCCATTCTAACATGCCTCGACACCATTATGTTCCTCACGCTCCGTTTGAGGGCGTGGTGCTTCCCTCCCGGGGGCCCTAGTTCCGTGAACCAATGGGGCTTGAGCTGCACTCCGGGTTTCCTTGTATTTACTGTGTCAACTTTTTCGTGGTTCACCTCAGTTCATCAAAACTGATGAACACATCTGAGGTGAGAGATGTTGTTGCAACCAAAAATTATCGATGATGTCTACCTCTTCTCAAAACTTGCCATTTGGCAATTTTCCGAACTTGTTTGTGTTTGGTTGGGGTCGGAGGCGATCCGGAGGAAGGTGGCGTCGCCCGTTTCAAACATTGTGGCGGTGAAGCTCTGGAGGAGGTGGTGGAGGAGGCTGAGACCCAATCCTTCCTGACTTCGGACTTTGAGTTCAACCAGCCAATCAGAGCGGAGAACCAGAGCGCTCCATTTTCAACAGGAACAGCAGATCCTTAAATGTTGGATGCAGCATTGTGGTTTTCAGGTCGACCAGTAAATACAAACATGAAGGTGGAGGTTGATTCATAAAGGAAACACCAGTTTGTACTGATGAAATATGAATCACCCTAACCCTTCCTTCTCTTTGTGCTGATTCAGGAGCTCCACCTGAGGAACAACAATGTCGAGCTTCTGCCTCCGGGTTTGTTCCAGAAAACACCACATCTCTCTCGTCTGGAGCTCAGCGGGAACCGCCTGAAGACGCTCGACTCCAAGCTGCTCGGCCAAATGTCCGGTACGTTCCGAGCCCTGCTACGCTACGCTCCGCCACGCCATGCCCCGCCACGCCCTGCCCCGCCCTGCCCCGCCATGCCCCGCCCCGCTACGCCCCGCCACGCCCCGTCACACCCCACCACGCCCCGCCACGCCCCGTCACACCCCACCACGCCCCGCCACGCGCCGTCACACCCCGCCCCACCACGCCACAGCCGGCCACGCCACGCCCCGCCACGCCCCACCCTGCCACGCCCCGCCCCACCCCGCCCCGCCCCGTCACGCCCCGCCACGCCACGCCCCACCACTCCCCACCCCACCCCGCCACGCCCCGCCATGCCCCGCCACGCCCCGCCACGCCCCGCCACGCCACGCCCCGCCAACACTTCCACTTTGACGTTGCAAATGTAAAATCCATTATTATCACCGTTGTTATCGCTGCTGGATGAGATGAAAACCACGTGGATGTAGATGTTGAATCCATGAAACAAAAAGAAAATGGCCGTCACCGACCTGCAGGCGCCACCCAGAGCAGCTGCTGCTTCAGCTCGGCCTCAAGCTCCTTCTCTGTGGCCCCAGCGTCACCAGTTGTGTCGATTCACATTCACATTAAAAAAGCTTTACATACTGTAGTAAAGGTGTATGATTGTACATGGATTCATCAATGAAATGATTCTATTGATTATTAATCCAAAACCAGACACAGACAGAAGCTGCTCCTGTGATGGAAACATGACTGTTCATGTGTGTTTTCAGCTGCACGGTCAGCTGCTGCCACGCGTGTGTGTGTGTATGTGTGTACACATAATAACACAATAGAACCAGATACCTGACAGCCCAGTATTGCAGTACTGTATTATCATGTTACTGTGCTGCATCCTTCCTCACTGTGTTCATCACCTTGGTATTAAAGTGGTAATCCATCACTGGTCAAACCAGTCGTTGAGGTGAAATCAGAAACCCCGCCTCCCGGTTTTCTTCGATAAAAGCGTCAAATAAAACTTTATTTTCCACCTCGTTTCCAGCGCTGCAGCGGCTCCGTCTCCATGACAACCCGTGGCTCTGCGACTGCAGCCTGGTGGGGCTGCTGCGCTGGATGCGGCTCAGCGCCGTCGACCTGTCGCCACCGAGGGCGCTGCGCTGCGCCGGGCCGGAGGGGCGGAGCAACCAGCTGCTGAGCCGCGTCCGAGAGGAGGAGCTGGGCTGCGACGGATAGAAGAGAAGAAATAAAGTTAAACCATGAGCAGCGAGTGTTGAAATGAAAGTGTGGAATTCTTCTTTTGTGGTCAAATGTTATTTTTTAATAATTATCAATTTTGGAATGGTTCATAATAGTACATCATAATAACCTGACGCAGTGAAAACCTTTGGATTCACTGATTTGTGAGCACTGGATAGTACACTGCATAATGGATACTACTCTGAGTACTGGATAGTACTCTGCATACTGGATACTACTCTGAGTACTGGATAGTACTCTGCATACTGGATAGTACTCTCCGTACTGGATAGTATATTGCGTACTGGATAGTACTCTGTGTACTGGATAGTACACTGGCAGGAAGTAGTACTGCTGCACCTGAAGTGGTTTAAGTGTTACAGATACAGTGGTACCTGGACTTAGGACTGTCCTCTATATTATATTATATTACCCCCACGGGGATGGTAGTTCAGGAGGTAGAGCTGGTGGTCTAGTCATCTAAAGGTTGCTGGTTGGATCCCAGGCTCCTCCTGCTAGCATGCTGTAGTGTCCTTGAGCAAGACACTTAACCCCTAATTGCTCCTGATGGCTGCGTCCGTCGGTGATTGAACCATTGTAACTTCGCTTTGGATAAAAGCGTCTGATAAAATGTAATGAAATGTCTATAAGAAGGGTCGTCTGTTAAAACAGTCGTACGTCCAAGCAGCTTTTCCATATAAATGATGACGTATAGATGGAAGGACAGAAATAAACTAAATACACAGTAAATATGAAAAATATATGGAAGCCACCAGCTATGTGCACACACCATGTAGGTCGCCCACTGACTTGCTGACTGGCTGGCAGCGTCCAGTTTAACCCTGTTAGGTACGTCTTACAGGTTGGGAGGTTCCTGAATCAGCGCTCTGTGCTTACATGCAGGGAGCTTTGGATGGGACTGAGGGACTCTGCCTTTCATCGCTCTCCTTTTGGGGGATGAGGGCCACGCCCGGCTGGGTTGGGAGGAGGGCCACGCCCGGCTGGGTTGGGAGGAGGGCCACGCCCGGCTGGGTTGGGAGGAGGGCCACGCCCGGCTGGGTTGGGAGGAGGGCCACGCCCGGCTGGGTTGGGAGGAGGGCCACTTCCAGTTCAAGTCGGTGTTTTAGGAAGAGCCGCTGCGTCAGCTGCGGGGTCTCATCCCCGCTGCGTGCTGCCCGTCCAGAGAGCGCTGTGGCCAGGGAGAGAGCGGAGGAAGCGCCGGCTTTCCTGCTGTATGATTGGCTGTTTGTGTCACATGGTTGTTTCTCTGCTGTACGATTGGTTGTTCATGTCACACGGTCGAAGTGACGTATTTGCGGAGGTTTGTGTACTTACGAAGGTTTACAAAGGTAATCAAAGTGATGTAATTATATTGGTGATTTTTTCATGGATGTTGTGGTATTTCTGCGAGTAAGTACCATTACACAGCTTCTCTTTTAACGACGCCTCGTTGGATCTTGAACGCATTACTCAGTCGTACATTTGAGCGGATTGGACTCGACATGGTCACGAGTTTTTGTGGATGAATGTTTTTCATATTTTTCATGAATCTGGCAAAGTAATGGAGACCAAAGAGAAATATGAATATGAACAGATATAAAGTAGAAGTGGTAGAATATAAAATAGAACAGATTCACGTACATCTACCAGGTAAGAAGGTACAGAAACACACAAATACGCCTTGTTTGTAATCTGTACCTCAGAGGAAACTATTATCAGGTATAATCAACTTAAATCCATTTATGTCAATCATGAGCAGGAAAAGGGTGGGGCAGCAAAAACAACCGTGGTTGTTCCCGGTCTGGGGCATCAGCAGCTTGATGCTGACCCCGCCCAGTTTGGCTCCTCTCCCTTTCCAGCCATCACCAGTTATCTGTTCCCCACAAGGACCCCCAACTGGGAGCTGGTCAGACCCCAGGGAACACCACAAAAGCAAGAAAGAAATAGAATTGTAAAAAATAAAGAAACATTTCTCTCAAATATACGCAAATGGCCAAAAAAAGCAAAACAAGAATAGTCAAATATAAAAATCATACAGAATATACAATATACCAATACAATACAGTGCCTGTTACCATGATAACACTGTTCTGTTCTGCGACTGAAATGAACAAAAAGTCTGGAAGTCCCAAGGTAAATTATTATAACAAAACATAATGTTATATATCATACAACAAACACATGAGTTGAATAGAATATTAACTGAAATTACCTGATACCTAAATATGAAATAATAGTCAAATAATAATGATATAATATATATAGAAATAATTATATCATGTCTATATCAATCTATCCATCCATCCGTCTGTCTGTCTGTCTGTCTGTTTGTCTGTCATCTGTCTGTCTGTCTCTGTCTGTCTGTCTGTCTATCTGTCTGTCTGTCTGTCTGTCTGTCTGTCTGTCTGTCTGTCTATCTGTCTATCCATCACTCCCTCTGTCTATCAGTCAGTACTTCATCATTGATTTTCTCTCTTAATAAGTGGATTAACGGTGTAATCCACGTTATGTTCATATTGTGCTGCGTGGCTGTGCAGGTCGGGAGGCGCTGGATAATATTTAATAGGATTAGATTCATCAAATTAAAAGATAATCTGGTTCCTTAACGTTACGTAAGGAAAGGAGTTCAACCAAACGCTGCTCAGGATTAAGATTAAGAAGGGGCTGAAAGTTCCACTTCTATTCATCTGGGACAAAATGTAAATAATCACACTGTGCCACTACATGTGGCTTTTCAAGCACTACGTGTTTTCTCCAAATAACTCAGTATTTAAAGTTATTTGTGGAGGTTTTCAACCTGGATGTGACTTCACATTCTACTCAACTCTTTAAATAATGTGAATATGTTTCCTTCTTTTGATAAATATTATAAATACAAAAACAATACAATGTACATCAAAACAAATCATAAAAATCAACTATTAAACTGAAAATAATAATAATAATTCTAATTTTAATAATAACAATAAATAATAATAATAATAACAATAAAAATAGTCATTACATGAGTATTATGGTTTTAGGGATCTTCTGGAGTGTTTGAACCACTGTTTGTTAAACCTGCTTTAACCCTCGACCCCCCTCTGCTTTGGTTGATTTCATATTTATTCACATTCTGATTTTCATAATTAACTACGTTTTTGGTTGTTCGCTGCTTTATTATTTTTTTTTTAGCGATACGTAGTTTGCAGAGCTGGTTCTGTCAGACAACTCGACAGAGCCACATGTTGCCACGCCCTTATATAGGCAGGCTTGTTTTAGGAGCAAGTCCCTGCTGCCCTGCCTGTTTTGCTGCCTGCTTCACTGTCTGATTGGCTGTCTGATTGGCTGCCTGATTGGCTGTCTGATAGGCTTTCTGATTGGCTGCCTCATTGGCTGTCTGCTTCGCTGCCTGATTGGCTGCCTGATTGACTGTCTGACTCACTGTCTGCTTCAATGTTTGCTTTGCTGCCTGATCGGCCGCCTGCTTTGCTGCCTGATTGGCTGTCTGATTGGCTGCCTGCTTCGCTGTCTGATTGGCTGGCTGACTGACTGTCTGTTTCACTACCTGTTTGACTGTCTGCTTCGCTGTCTGTTCGCTGCCTGTTTGGCTGTCTGATTGTCTGCCTGCTTTGCAGCCTGATTGACAGCCTGCGTTGCTACATTGCTTGCTGCTGCTGTGTTGCCTGTTACTGCGTTGCTTGTTGCTGTGTTGCGTTGCTTGTTGCTACATTGCTTGTTGCTTGTTGCTGCATTGCTACGTTGTTGCGTTGCTTGTGCTGTGTTTCTGTGTTGCTTGTTGCTACATTGTTGCGTTGCCTGTGCTGTGTTTCTGTGTTGCTTGTTGCTGCGTTGCTTGTTGCTGTATTGTTCGTTGCTGCATTGCTACGTTGTTGCGTTGCTTGTGCTTTGTTTCTGTGTCGCTTGTTGTGGGGTTGCTTGTTGCTCGTTGCTTTGTCCTTGTTGCTGTGTTGCTTGTGCCGCGTTGCTGCGTTGCTGTGTTTCTGTGTTGCTTGTTGCTACGTTGTTGCGTTGCTTGTGCTGTGTTTCTGTGTTGCTTGTTGCTGCGTTGCTTGTTGCTGTATTGTTCGTTGCTGCATTGCTACGTTGTTGCGTTGCTTGTGCTTTGTTTCTGTGTCGCTTGTTGTGGGGTTGCTTGTTGCTCGTTGCTTTGTCCTTGTTGCTGTGTTGCTTGTGCCGCGTTGCTGCATTGCTGTGTTGCTGCGTTGCTTGTTGCTGCGTTGCTTGTTGCTGCGTTGCTTGTTGCTGCATTGCGTCCCTTCCCTCAACCTTTTGGGATCTACTTTTCAAGTCGGGGGGGGGTTTGGAACTCATCACTCCTGTGTTTCCACCTCACTAAGAAACCTGTTTGCTCTAAACCTCTGGGATATATATATTTGTTTATGTAGATATGTATCCCTGCAAATCTCCTGCAATACTAGGACAGTGAAAAGGAATGTAAAGGAGGAAAACTCAGACTTATCTATGGGAAAGCATGGGCACAGTAGTATCGCTATTGCTTTGGAGGCACAGTGCCACCACTCCCTAACTAGCTTCAATGAAACCCTTGAAGTTTGTTAGTTGGAATGTGAGAGGCTTGGGCTCACCTGCTAAGCATAGCAAAATCCTAAGTCACCTCACCAGGATGAACCCCAGCTTCTGTCTACTGCAAGAAACTCACCTCACTGTATCCGAGCACCTCAAACTCAAAGCTAAATGGGTTAATCAGATGTTTTCTGCATCATACAACTCAAAAACAAAATCACTAATCCTGAAATCCACCCTATTGTAATCTCCAATCACGGGCCGATTAGTTTCAACCTCATAATTGAAACCAACCGGAACCCTCCCAGCAGGTGGCGGTTTAATGCCTCACTTTTGACAGATAAAGAATTTAACCATTTCATTTTCAGAGAATGGACTTCCTTCATTAAATTGACTGACTCTCCAGAAATATCACCATCCTTACTCTGGGAAACGGTTAAGGCAGTTCTAAGAGGTAATATTCTCCACTTACAAGAAAAAGAAAGGACAACAATGGCAAAACAAACTCGAACAACGTCTAAAGGAGTTGCACTCCCAAAATGCCCTCTCACCCACTGAGCAAATCCGAAATGAGATCCGGACAATTACATCTCAATTTGATAATATCATCCATCAAAACAAATTATTTTGAATTAAATGACAAATCTGGTAAATTTCTTGCCAATCAATTGAAAAGTGATAGTGATAGAGAAAAAACACTTATTACAGTCATCAAAGATCCACAGGGTAGGATAACATACACCCCCGCAAGACATCAATAACATATTTAGAGACTTTCATAATGAGCTATATCACTTGGATATTGAATGTAACATATGAAATATTCAATCAATCCTTCATGATCTTCCTAAACTTTCCACAGAGCAGGCTACCACCTTAGATCAACCACTTACTCTAGAAGAACTCAGGAAAGCTCTCTTCTCTATTCCCAGCAATAAATCACCTGGATCAGATGGCTACCCAGTGTAATTCTACAAACACTTCTGGCCACTTATCTCCCCATTATTCATTAGAATGGTTACAACGATTAAGTCAACCTCCGCCATGCCTCCACACATGAATTCCACTCTCATTTCAATTTGACTCAAACCCAACAAGGACCCAACCCTCACCTCCAGTTATAGACCAATAAGCCTTATTAATTGTGATTCTAAGATAATTAGTAAAACAGAAACCAACAGAATTGAAAAAGTAGTTAATTTATAATTCACCCAGACCAAACAGGCTTTGTCAAAGGCAGACAGTCATCCAAAAACATGCGCCGTTTATTCAGTCTGATCAGCATATCTAAAAGGAACAACTTAAATACTGTTATTGTTTCTTAAAATGCCAAAAAAGCATTTGATAGAATTAATTTGACATATCTCTTTTCAACCCTCAACAAATTTGGCTTTGGAGAGTCACTCATTCAATTACTACAACTCTCCATCTGCTTCTGTCATCATCAATGGTTACACTTCACAGCGTTTCACTCTACAACACGGCACAAGACAAGGATGTCCGCTCTCCCCTTAACTATTCGCCATCTTTATTGTACCCCTCACGGCGGCAGTAATATCGTTGGCGTACAAACAGGAAACTCTGTTCACAAAATCAGTTTGTATGCAGACGATATCTTGTTGAATGTATGGAGCCCAATATCATCCCTACCGGAGGTGCTCAATCTTATATATAAATTCTCAGCTATCTCACACAATTTTAAATAAATTGGATTAAAACCACAGTCTTACCACTCAGTGGGGGGGACTGTAATGCTGCAACCCAGAAACTTCCCTTAACCATCACAACGAGCAAAATTAGATACCTTGGTATTGATATCTCCCCCAATCTATCAGACTTGTTTACCCTAAACTTTACACCATTGCTCAAATCCATTGAAGAAGACCTCATTTGATGGAACAACCTACCCATCTCACTAAATGGTAGGATAGCAGCAGTGAAAATGAATATACTACCAAAATTAAACTTTATTTTTTAATGACCCCAGTGCAACCAACAGTACATTGGGTTAATACTCTAGACTCAATAGTCAATACATTTTATTGGGAATACAAGAAGCCAAGGATTTAACTAGCAACACTAAAGAAAAACAAAGACTGTGGAGGCCTAGCAGCCCCAAACTTCAGTTACTACTATCTAGCGAACCATCTTCAATTTATAATTAAATGACTACAACCATGGATTGGGAGACATTGAACAAACAGAATGTCAGGAGTTATCAATATCCGATCTCCCATTCCTTACTGAATCAATAAGGAAACATAATTGCTTTAAAAACCCATTCATCGCAACAACTCTGTCAGCCTGGTGGAGATTCCTTAAACTGAGTGGTCACACTCTATCTCCAAACAAAATCACACCAATCTGGCACAACCCAGATTTTCTGGTTAAAAACAGACCAATGATCTTCAGGTCTGGGAAAAGACAAGGAATTACTCATCTTGTACACATTTTTGAAAACAATTCACTTATATCCTTCCCAACTTTAACCCAAATGTATAATATCGGTGGCCCCGGGTTCCTTCAAGTCTTTCAAATACAGCAATCTCTAAAACCTAAAATCAAATTGATGAACAGCATCCTACAACCACCTCCAATGACCGAACATCTCACCCATATCGATAATTTAAAAAAATCCCTTTTCCCCTTTTGGGCGGAGTGGCAAGGCTTGCGTGTCCTTCTGCGTGCCGTTGTGGGGGGGTGGCCCGTCGTGCCAGGGCTGGATAGGCATTCTGTCTGGTCCTGTGACACAAAGACCTGAACCTGGCCGGGTGCGCTCAGCGTGGGGCTCACCATGTGGCCTCCTTCTGTGGGCGTGGACTCCTGTCCTCACACTGAGCTGCTGGGGTGCCTGTCCTCTGGATCTCTCAGTGCACGGGGCACTCGTCGCTGGGGGGTTGGGCTGTGGGTGGTGGGGCCATCTGCCGGCCTCTGTTCTGTGGTCTGCATGCTCGGCGGCTGGGGGCTGACCAGGGATCTCATGGGGGTGCGGAGGTGCCCAGCATGGCACGGGCACATGGTGGGTCGCTCTGCGCCCATGGCTGGTCGCTGTAGGTTGAGTGTCACCAGATAGGGGAGGTGGGCCTGGGGGGCGGTTCGGGCGGGGTGTTGCTCTGTCGGTGCGCGGCCTGGTCGGGGCCTGCGGTCTGTGCCTGGCGCCTACGGCCCAGGTTCTGTGCCTGCGCTGTGTCTCATAACTGCACTTGGGGGTTGGTTATATATGTGCGGGGTCTCCTCGTGCTCACTGGGACTTGATTATGCTCCTCTGGCTTCTCTGGGGGCCTGGGGGTCTTCTGTAGCCGCAGGGCGGGGTGCTCTGGGCTTTCCTGCAGCCTTGGGGTGTCTACACAGCTGCAGAGCTCAAGGGGAGGGCTTTGGGGCCCTGTCCGCTGCTTGGAGGCGCCACGACATAATACCGACCTTCTACACCAGAACCAACTGGGATAAATCATGTACACTCACCGGTGGACACCACACACACACATACACACACACACACACACACACACACACACACACACACACACACACACCCTCCTGGTTGCTTTAATCTCCTTTTCTCCCTCATTTGCTGCCATAACTATGACAGGAAGAGGCCATGTGACCAGTAGTAGTTCCACTTTTTCTGGAGCTAATTCACTGTTTTTTCAATACATGTTGTCGTCCAATGTTTGTTTTAGTGTAAGACTTGACAACCTCCCACCAGAAACAACAATGGAGCTAAAGGCGAGCGAGGCACTGCCCCCTGGAGCAGACACTAACTACGCAGTGTGGAAATGCTTTAACAGACTAAGATCTGGTGTTGGACGTGCAAAAGCCACTCTTGCCAAATGGGGACACCTGAATGACGGGGACGCTGTGTGTGACTGTGGCACTGGACCACAGACCATGGAGCACCTCCTGATATGTCCCCTGCTGGAACAGCCCTGCACAGCATCGGACTTAGCAGAGTTTAATGAAAAGGGACAGCAATGTGTTCAGCTGTGGCTGAACCACATCTAGCCAAGCCCTGTAACTGACTGTTTTGTGGACACGACAAGAAGAAGAAGTGTAAATGTTCTTTGTTTCTATGTTTATTTTTCTCACCTGTGGTGATTCTCCCTCTTGGAGTAGTGATCAGTTGTTTATGGACCCAAACATGCTAAATAGTTCTTCAAAGATGGGGGTTGATGGTGGTTCTCCATAACCAAAAGCTGTGCTCTGCTCGTTCCACAGCTCGTCACAGGACAGAGTTATTGCAGCAGTTGTTTATGATTAAAGAATGAATAAAGAGTTGAATTGCAGGTTGACAAGTTGAGCTCCACTTGCAACTAACTCTGTCCTAGATGCAATGAAACAAATACTGTGTATGTGCAGCACGCTGACAGCACAGGAAAAAAAAATAGATTAATTTTAAAAAATGAAGAGAAATGCATTTCGTTGCCTGAGTACTTTGTACTTTGTACTCTGTGCAATGACAATTCGTTGAATCTAATCTAGTGTGGCGGCCTCCACTGGCCTTTTTAGGGGTGTCGGAGTTAAGGACATTTGTACGGCGGCGTCTTGGTCATCACCGTCTCCATTTATCTGATTTCTCCATTTACCTGCACAACGTTTCCCAAGCTCCCTTTCCCAGTCTGTGCTTGGCTTGGCGGCCGAGCGGGCTCAGGGAATATTTTGTGTCACGGGCAACTCAGATGCTCTGATGTTCTGCCGATGTTTAGTGACTAACACTCTCTCTGTTACCCATCCTGATTGTCTGAAGCGAGTGCATGTGATGAATTTCAGTAGTTCCGCTACGCGGGTTTGGATGCATCCTTCATAGAACTGGACAGTAGTTACAAAGCCACAGTAACTTTCCTTTTCCTCCAATTTGCTGCTCATCCTTCGTCCTTTCACAAAGTCACAGCTGACACACACACACACACACACACACACACACACACTCTGCTCTTTCTCTGCATCACGCCCCCCCTGCCCCCCCCCCCCACCCTCACCTACAGTACTATTGTTACCATGGTAACAGCTGCAGAGTAAATGGGGCGTGTAGATCTGCTGCACAGCTGCATGTCGCACGCCTGCCTCGCTCTCCACGGCCACGCAATACACAAAGCGTTGTTATAATTATTTTTATTATTGTTTGTTACTTTGTTTGTCTGGTTAATTGTTGGTGGATGTCCAGGTGACAGTTCAAACAAGTCAAACTCAGAGCTCTGGACCTCCATCTCTACTCTACTCTACCTCCATCTCTACTCTGCTCTACCTCCATCTCTACTCTAAATTCACCTGCTCTGGAAATCACCTGCTCTGTTCACACATACCCACCAATCGGACATTACACAGACTTTGTACTAGGGTGCTGGCCTGGTAAAGTCCGGGTCAAATGACACAGACATTTGTGTTCCCACCTACAGCTCCGGGTAATAATTTCAGGGTTGCAGCACAAGTATGAAAGCAGCTTATCTCTTCTACTCTCCCTCTACTCTACCTCTACATCTACTTAACCTCCTTTACTTCCCCTCTACTGTACCTCTACTTTACCACTATTCCACTTTGCTCGCTGGGCTCCAGGAAGCTATGAGTGACATTGACCGGACATGTTCCAATGAAGTTCCAATGACGTAAGCAAGTTTATGGACGTTGCTATGAGCTTCATAGCCACGTTAGCTGACATTTTTGTTCCCACGGTGAAAGTTTGGATATTTCCAAACCAGAACCGTGGGTCGCTAAATCCACTCTGAATGCTCGACGGCTGCTTACAACGACGGTCTTGTATCCGGCAACATGGACAATTACAGAGCGGTGTCCTTCAAACTGTGGAGGGCGGTGGAGACACAGTGGAGTGACAGGTGGAGCACAAAACGCTTGTAGCAGAGGCTGCGGACTATACCGAACTACAAGAGCAGCTCCTCCAGGTCCAGCCCCAGCACCATCATCAAGTTTGCTGTAGACACCGTCGTGGTGGCCTGATCACCAATGACGATGAGAAGGTACTCACACACTCACCACCACCACAACGGACGGTTCCAGCTGCTGTGGTCGAGCAAGAGCCTCCACAGCCACACAGCGAGAGCGAGACTCCTCTACTCTACCTCTATCCTACAGTACTGGTAGTGCAGTACTAGCGGTACAGTACTGGTAGTACAGTACTAGCGGTACAGTACTGGTAGTGCAGTACTAGCGGTACAGTACTGGTAGTACAGTACTAGCGGTACAGTACTGGCAGTACAGTACTGGGCGGCAGGGTGGGCTGAAAAATGGTTGTGTGGGTGTTCTCTGCAAATCCCTCCATCTTTGTTTTTCACATCTTTCTCTCACGTTTCCTCCTCAAATGTCTTCTCCCGCCGTGGCCACGTGCACGTTTCAACCACGTGCACGTTTCAACCACGTGATGCTTCCATTGTCTTTCATCTACTTCCTGTTTGTTTCCTGTGTGTTTCAGCGTCGGCCTCCACCCGCTGCCTACGTCATATGTAGATGAATAAATCATGAAGAATTGTTTGTTTTTCAGCATGAAAGTTGCTGAACTGAAAACATTGAAAGAATCCATTGTAATGTTGTCATATTATGGGGTGTTTTTCACAATATCTGCTTCAATATTCATAAAGGATCTAAATGATTCATATTAGGTTAAGATGTTTAATATTTCATCTCCAACATTGTCAGCGTTTGATATGACATTGTGTATTTTTGAAACATGTTTTTAATTGTGTATCACAATAGGATGTGTTCCTCCTCCCGTGCGTTTGTCCGACCTTTCTCTCGGCTCCGTCTGAATATGAATTATTACCCAGAATCCTCTTCCCTGCGGGGCGCGTTTTAACGACCGGGCAGAAAAATAACACAAAAAACCAACGATGTTTAATGAGGGAGTTCAAGGGCAGGAAGGACGGGAAGTCACAGTTGAGTGGAGCTTTGAGGCAGCGGCAATGACATCACATGGTTCCTGTATCAATACTGCTCCAAACAAGACGATCAATATGTATCAGTACACTTCATCGTCAACCACAGTGTCAACCAACCAACCAATCAATCAACCAGTCAATCAATCAACCAATCAATCAATCAATCAGTCAATCAACCAACGAACCAACCAGTCAATCAATCAACCAATCAATCAGTCAACCAATCAATCAATACTACATTGTTGGATTGTGTTTAAAAAAGCTTATGTAGTATAATAAATACACTTACAACATGAATTGTTATTATTCTCATGATGAATATGAAATGTAACAAATAGCATCACAGCAGAACTAAGTATTTGTAAAGAGTCCTACTACCACAGTACTACTACCAGACTAGTACTACCACAGTACTACTACCAGACTGATACTACCACAGTACTACTACCAGACTGATACTACCACAGAACTACTACCCCAGTACTACTACCAGACTAGTACTACCACAGTACTACTACCAGACTGATACTACCACAGTACTACTACCAGACTGATACTACCACAGAACTACTACCCCAGTACTACTACCAGACTAGTACTACCACAGTACTACTACCAGACTGATACTACCACAGAACTACTACCCCAGTACTACTACCAGACTAGTACTACCACAGAACTACTACCACAGTACTACTACCAGACTAGTACTGCCACAGTACTACTACCACAGTACTACTACCACATTACTACTACCAGACTAGAACTACCACAGTACTTCTAGCACAGTACTACTACCAGACTAGTACTAGCACAGTACTACTAGCAGAGTACTACTACCAGAGTACTGCTAGCAGAGTACTGCTAGCATTGAAAGCGTGTGCAGGGCTTGGGGACAGGGAGGAGTGACAATGATTTTCTTTTCTGCTTTTCAATGATTTATTCTTTGTTCACTATTTACTGATGTAACTTGTCTTGATGTCTTCATGACGGTGACCTGCTTCCTCCCCTCAACGCACAAGGAAGTGACATCAAGAAAAGTGTGTGTGCTGAGTCCAAAGCTGCTCTTACAGCGTTTAAAACCACAGGGCCCCGGGGGCCACATCCGCTTTGTGACTTAATTCATCTAAACCCTTTGACTTCATGTTTTCAGAATGTAAAACTCAAGGGGAGAGAATAGAGCAACTACTACTACCACTACTTCTACCACTACTACTACTACTACTACTACTACTACTACTACTACTACTTTAACACATTTTATTTTATTTCATTGTGTGAAATGATTTAATTTCATTTTTATGATAATTATTTCTCTTGTTTCCTGTTTGTCAGAATGTGAATTGATGATACAGATGTTTAATAATCATCATCTGTCTGTCTGTCTATCTATCTGTCTATCTCTCTATCTGTCTGTCTGTTCCAGGTGGCCCCCAGCAGAGCTCTCTGCGTCCAGGGGCCTCCAGGTCATCTGAGTTTCACATCCTGCTTGAAAGGAAGCATCTTGTGCTGTGTTAACCTTGGTGTCTGGAAGCGTTGCACCCGCTCATTTTCAATGGGGAGTTTCTTCTCCAGCCAGGCCCTGTCTGTGGGAATGGTTTCCAGTCATTAGGACCTTTTCACAACCGAAGGAGGAATGCGTTCGTCTCCGTGTGAATGTGGAGGCAAAGGGATTTGGGAAACAGAAGATTGGTGTGGGTGGCGGTGCCTCAATCCACGCTCCCCCCCGGATGAATAATGGAACGCTCCGCTCAGCATTAAACATTGAGGAGGGACGCGGCGCCGCACTCCGCACGCTTCGGGAGGAAAAGACCAAAATAAGAGCGTGACCGAGTCCTGCGAGTGCTACCCGGCGACGGGGCAGCCCAATTATTTACCACTTTCTCTCTTTTCTCCCCAAAAAGTGACAGTGAAGCTGTTTGACTACGTCAGAGGATCCACACGTCAAAGCCGCTCCAACCGGGGCCCAGATACCTGGAGCCACCAGCTGTCGACCATCAGGCATCATCCTTGTCGACCTATTGATCGTTCTCCATCCGTCGACATCCAGTGGATGCATGGCTTCCTGCTGTGGATGCATGGCTTCCTGCTGTGGATGCATGGCTTCCTGCTGTGGATGCATGGCTTCCTGCTGTGGATGCATGGCTTCCTGCTGTGGATGCATGGCTTCCTGCTGAGGATGCATGGCTTCCTGCTGAGGATGCATGGCTTCCTGCTGTGGATGCATGGCTTCCTGCTGAGGATGCATGGCTTCCTGCTGTGGATGCATGGCTTCCTGCTGTGGATGCATGGCTTCCTGCTGTGGATGCATGGCTTCCTGCTGTGGATGCATGGCTTCCTGCTGTGGATGCATGGCTTCCTGCTGAGGATGCATGGCTTCCTGCTGATGGTCATCTCTGCATCAACCCGTCTGGAAGTATTCAGAGTAAGTTCAGGCTTCAGGGTCTGATCTCACTGAAGGAGCTTCTTCACTGATAACAACCGTCTGTCTGCACGTTTAGTACACACTACTTACTGAATACACTGGGACTGAATATTGATTAGAAATTATTGTTCTAGTTTCATAACTAGTATTCTAGTATTTTAACTAGTATTCCAGTTCTAGTTTTGTCTAGTTAATAGTCACAGCAATGGTCCGAACTGTTTTCCTACATATGAATAAACTATCCAGTGTCATAAGTATAATTGTACATAATAATAAACTATTTACTGTGATTGATGTTGAACACGAGTCTTCCACTATAGTTTCCATGGTGCGTCACCAGATGGCACCACTAGCTGGTGTTAGCATTAGCATGTAGCCTAGTGATGAAACTAGGAGAAGTGACTGCAACGGTCATTATTAACAGACTGATCGCTAGTTGCTGCAACTGACCAATCACAATGCAGTATTCCACAGAGCTGCTTAATAAATCAATTTATACTAATTAACGACAAATAATCTCTTGAACTTGAACTTGAACGAACAGCTTGAGGGTCTGCGGACCCCACATTGAGAACCACTGTCCTAAATCACTGGGGTCTGTCCCCCTTTCCCATCGGTTTGGTCTGTCCGTCTACCAGTCAATCTACCTGTCTGTCTGCCCACCTGACTGTCAGATACCCTGTTTGTCGAACTGTCTGTTTGTCTGCCTGTCTGTCTGGTCTGTCAAACCACATGTTTGTCTGTCCATCTGTATGTCTACCTGTGTATCTACATGTCTGTCCACCTGTCTGTCTGTGTTCAGGGTTGATCCTTGGCGGTGAAATATTTTTGTTGCATTTCAGTTCTAATGGCTTTCATCGAACCCTTGAGACCCTCGGGGAGTTTTTATTCCAAACAGACAGATCAATTTGCTTGTGTTGCTGCAGCTTTTCTACAAAACAGACGACAGGAAAGCCGGAGGTGTTGTCCCCGGCGCTCGGCCAAAGGGACTTCCAGCATCCGGTCGGAAGAGTCGGGGACACGTGGTCCCCCGCCCGGGGCCTCTCTGCTGGGACGCTGGGTCGGACCGATCCATAATCAATACTCTGAGCGGCGATAAGGAGCCGCCTGGGGGTCGAGGCATCGCTCTAGTGAGGAAAACACAACGGCAACTCCTTCTTATCAGACTGAAGAAGCTCCGGTCTGGACGCTAGAAAATAGTTTATTTCAACTTTTTGACACTTCAGAATAAGTCTGTGGCTCCAACACTATAAGTGGTGAATTAGATCAGATTACCAGATCCTGGATTCTGTTTGGTCAGTAGCAACAACCAGTGGTCAGTTATTTCTGAATAACAGCTGGTCTATTAATAATGACCGTTGCCACAGGCAACCACTTCTCCTCCTGGTTTGGGCTTTAAATGCGCTTTTTAAATATAGTGTGACTTGACCTGACTTGACTTGACTTGGATTCACATCCCTCGTATCGCTCCGCCTACATGCTAGTGCTAACACTAGCTAGTGCTAACACGAGCTAGTGCTAAAACTAGCTCGTGCTAACACTAGCTAGTGGCGCCATCTGGTGGCGCTCCATAGAAGTTACAATGGAAGACTGGAAGCGATGAATGTGAAAATGTTGAGTTGAACATTGACATCATTAACTCGGTTCATCATGTGTAGGAGAAGTTTAACTTACTTGAACGTGAATCATTCACTTCATTGTTGTGGAGGAGGACGTTCACCAGAGAAATTGACGGTGGTGAAGAAGGATTCATCTGCTGCGTTTCCATATGATTATTTTGCCTCTGATCCAATTTGACAGCGATTTAATGTTCTTGAGGATCCTCTTCATCCATTTTTAACAACGACTGCGAAAGCAGAGAAAATGCAATAATTTAAACTCAAATGTCGCAAAGTCCCTGAATCCGAAATTTCAACCCTGTTTTACCTTCTTCAACGGAGCCAATATCAGCAGCAGGTCGGGTTCCTCTGTCTCTCCTCGGCCTTCGCTGGTGATTAAATAATATTTAATTTAGGAAATGTTCTTATCAAAACTGGGGCTTTTGAGGGAAAAAATAGAAGTGGAATTGAATGTTAATGAGGCGAAGGAATTTGGTCTCAAAGCGAACGATGAGCGTCAGCAGATTCATGCACCTTTATCTCCCTCCATGTAATTAACAAAATCTAGAGGTTGTTCTGCAAAGAGGAGGAAGAGGAGGAAGAGGAGTGGGTTTGAAGGAAAAGAGGACAAAACAGCTCTTTTGATCGTCCAAACTCCACGGCAAAACTGGGTCAACGGGGTCACCGGCATAATGAAAGCAGTTTTCAAGCACATCTCTACGTGGAGTCCATAGGTATTATCCAGGACCAGACCCCCTCTCCAGACCGCTCCACACTTATCTACTTATGAACTAGACCGCTGGATCTTGGGATCCCTGCTAGGAGCCTCCAAAAGCTCCAGTAGGTCCATGTGGTCCATGTGGTGGTGGGGTGTGGATTTTGGGTCAATCTGGAGTGGGAACAGTCTCTGTGGTGCCAATTAGCCACAGCTGCAAGCAATCTGCCCGCAGTGAAGCACACCAACCAAGCCAGAACCAACAAGCCTGATGATTGAAATGTGTGAATTCAAGATTCAAGATTCAAGATTTTTATTTGTCACATACATATACATATACACTTTCATACATATATGCAGTGAAATGTAATATGTCTGTTATACAAAGAGCTCTGACATGAACATCAGAGAGTATGAAGGCTTCTGTCCTTCTATAAACCTTAGAACTCCAGGGGCCTCAGTAGATCCGGAAGCAGCAGTAAATAAAGAATCTTCAGTAGATCCAGAAGCTCCAGTGGATCCAGTAGATCCATAAGCTCCAGTAGATCCAGAAGCCCCACTTGATCCAGTAGCTCCAGAAGAACCAGTAGATCCATGAGATCCAGTAGATCCAGAAGCCCCGGTAAATACAGAAGATGAAGAAGCTCAGGTAGGTCCAGAAGATCCAGAAGCTCCAGTGGATCCAGTAGATCTGGAAGCTCTAGAAGATCCAGTAGATCCAGAAGCCCCAGTAGACCCAGTAGCTCCAGAAGAACCAGTAGATCCATGAGATCCAGTAGATCCAGAAGCCCCACTTGATCCAGTAGCTCCAGAAGAACCAGTAGATCCATGAGATCCAGTAGATCCAGAAGCCCCGGTAAATACAGAAGATGAAGAAGCTCAGGTAGATCCAGAAGATCCAGAAGCTCCAGTGGATCCAGTAGATCTGGAAGCTCTAGAAGATCCAGTAGATCCAGAAGCCCCAGTAGACTCAATATCTCCAGAAGCCCTGCTCCGGGCTTGATAGAACAAGCCCGGAGCAGATGGACACAGGTCATGACAGGGCTACCAGAGGAAGCCAGGGATCGAACTGGCAACCTTCTGATGACAAGACGACCCGCTCCACCTCCTGGGCCACTGCCCTCACCTGCCGGGCTCTCTTACGAATCGATAATTTGACATTTCACTGCATGTATGAAAGTATGTATATGTATGAAAGTATGTATATGTATGTGTGGAATAAACCTCTTGCATCTTGAATAAGGATCACATTTACATTTACATTTAGTCATTTAGCAGACGCTTTTATCCAAAGCGACTTACAAGGGAGAATAACATACAAGCTACATTGCGACAGAGATAAGTGTAACAACAACATTCGTGTAACAATAAATACTGCAAGGTGGTGCTAAGTAATTGTAGGTTAGGACAGGAGGTACTCACTGAAGAGCTGGGTCTTCAAGTGCTTCTTAAAGACAGAGAGGGAGGTCCCTGCTCTGGTCATTTTTGGCAGCTCGTTCCACCAACGTGGAACTTCAAATGAGAATAGCCTGGATTGCCGTGGCTGTATGGCCGGCAGAGCCAGGCGACGCTCATTTGACGAGCGCAGCATCCGGGGGGCAACATGTGCTCTTACAAGAGCTTTTAAGTAGGCGGGAGCATTCCCAACAATCACTCTGTAGGCCAGCATAAGAGACTTGAACTTGATGCGGGCGGCTACAGGTAAACGGTGGAGCTCGATGAGCAGCGGAGTGACATGTGCCCTCTTTGGCTGGTTGAACACCAGTCGCGCCGCCGCATTCTGTATCATCTGTAGTGGCTTCACCGCACAGGCCTCAAGCCTGTTAAGAGGGCGTTGCAGTAGTCGAGACGGGACATCACCAAGGTTTGTACCAGCAGTTGAGTGGCATATTGGGTCAGGTACGGCCTGACTTTTCGGATGTTGAGTAGTGCGAAGCGGCAGGACCGGGAGACGGCGGCAACATGGTCCGAGAATGTCAGTTGGTCATCAATAATGACACCAAGATTCCTTGCAGCCTTGGTAGGAACAAGAGATAGAGAGTCGATTTTAATATCAATGTTGTGATAAATACCTTGTTTGGCCGGGAAGACCAGCAGTTCCGTTTTCGCCAGATTTAGTTGAAGATGATAATCCTTCATCCATGTGGATATGTCAGCGAGACAATCCGAGATCCATGTCGAGACAGTAGGGTCGTCGGGCGGGAAGGACAGATAGAGTTGAGTATCATCCGCATAGCAGTGATATGAAAAGCCATGTGAGCGGATGATCGGGCCCAGTGAGGTGGTGTATATGGCAAAGAGGAGGGGTCCTAGCACCGAGCCTGGGGCACCCCTGTGGTGAGGTTGTGAGGCACAGACAGCTGGCCTCGCCATGTCACACTGAACGAACGCCCAGAGGGGTAAGATTTGAACCAGGAAAGTGCACTGCCCGTTATGCCCATACTTGAGAGTATGGACAGGAGTATGCAATGATTGACAGTGTCAAAAGCAGCTGATAAGTCTAGCAGAATGAGAACCGAGGATTTGGCAGCAGCTCTAGCAGTTTTTAAGGCCTCTGTCACAGACAACAGGGCTGTTTCGGTGGAGTGACCACTTTTGAAGCCAGATTGAAGTGTATCAAGAAGGTTGTTTCTTGACAGGTACTCTGTAACCTGTCTAGAGACCGCCCTCTCTAAGGTTTTGGAAAGGAATGGGAGGAGAGAGACCGGCCGATAGTTTTCTACTTGATTGGGATCGAGTGAAGGTTTTTTGAGCAGTGGTGCGACCCGAGCCGCTTTGAAAGCAGAGGGAAAGTGCCGGAAGTTAGGGAAGAATTAATCACGTGTGATTGCCGGGGTGATAGTCGGTGATATGGCTTGAAGGAGGTTAGATGGGATCGGATCGAGCGGACAGGTAGTAGGACGGCTACATGTTAGTAGTTTAGATACCTCACTTTCAGCGAGGGGGGTGAAACCAGGGAACGATGAGCCCAGGGCTGGAGAAGACAGGTTGTGAGTAAGTTGTTTAGTGAATTGGCTGCTGATGGCTGCCACTTTGTCAGTAAAAAAGGAGGCAAGGCAGTCAGCAGTGAGGTTAGTAGCTGGGGGAGGTGGTGGAGGGTAAAGCAGAGACTTGAAGGTGGCGAATAACTTACCTGTGTCTGTGGCACCGTTGATCCTATCATTGAAGAAGGCCTTCTTGGCAGCAGTGATGCTGGAAGAGAAGGAGGACAGCAGTGTCTGGTAGCTAGCAAGATCCTCAATTGTTTTGGATTTGTGCCATTTCCTCTCGGCTGCTCTGAGGTCAGTGCGTTGTCCGGAGGGTGTCAGTCAGCCAAGGGTGCGACTGGGTTGAACGTGCAGGTCTGGTGGATAGTGGACACAGGCTCCAGACATGAGCTCAAGGTGGAGCAGAGACAGTCAGTGGCATCATTTACCTGCAGAGAGGAGAAAGTGCCGTGGGGTGGAAGAGAAGAGGAGAGCACAGAGGAGAAGTGGGTGGGAGACAGGCTGCAGGGATTGCTGCGGATAGTAACCATGGGTGGGGAGGTGGGGGGTTGTTTTGGTAGCTGGACATTGAAGTGGATGAAGAAGTGGTCTGAGAGATGAAGAGGGGTGACCCATAGGTTGTCGGTGGTACAGCTCCGAGCAAGAATGAGATCAAGCTCTTTGCCAGCCTTGTGAGTCGGTGGAGTCGGGATCTGTCTTAGGTCGAACGAGCGAACCAAAGACAGGAAGTCAGCCGAGCTCGCACTGTCCAAGTGGATGTTCATGTCTCCGAGGACGAGCATGGGACACTCATGCTCAGGAATTGATGACAGCAGGGTGTCAAGCTCATGTAGGAAGTCACCTAGTTGTCCTGGTGGACGGTAGATGACGACCACATAGGCTTTCACCGGAGCAGTCACCAGGATCTGACCATTTGATTAAATATTGATTCAATCTGATGCCGTTGACATGGCTCAGGATATGATTCCAGGTCCATACATCCACAGTTTATACATAATGAGAATTTCTAACAACTTTTCACCAACTGACGTGTGTTACAAAGATATTTCACAGATCAAACTGAGTCTAATACAGAAATTAAATATTTAAAATGTGGTGGTAACTTTCAAAGGACTTTCAAAGATTTACAATTTTTTTCCAAATCATGCAAATGTATAAATGGTTGATTTTGCATAACGTATTTGTTGTCGTTTCTAAAACACGATGACAATCTGTTAAAAAAAGAAAAAGAGGCGTCCTAGTGGCTCAACCAAGTACTGCGCTTATTATGTAGGTGGGATGCCTACATAAGTCTTAATTAAGATATATATATATATATATATATATATATATATATATATATATATATATATATATATATATCACCAACACACCTCTTTCTCTCTCTCCCTCTCTCTCTCTCTCTCAGGGCTGACTCCTTTCTACCAGTCAGTGCTGCACTTATGGCAGGTTTTTAAGGTCCACGTGACAGCACGACTGCCCCTGGGATGTGGCTGTTTGAGGGGCCTTTGTTTGGGAACCCACTGCTGGACTCCGGCCTCCTTTCCTCCTCCAGCCTCCCTCCAGCCTCCCTCCATCTTGCACAGGGCTGGGTGTGTCAAGCTGGGTCATCTGCTGAACGCGTCCGCGGAGCAGCTCATGGAGACAACTGGCACCAGGTCCTCCAGACTGCTGCACAGGTTGGTGGATGAAGTCCGCGCTTCACTGCCAGTGGCGTATAGAGCTTTTATTGACAGCCGTGCTCTGACTGACCAATGGGACGGTGAGGGCGAGGTTGTGTGTCCTTCGCTGACGGTCTCTCGCAGGACAGCCTCCTGACCTTTGCTCCTCCCAAGCTGGGGGGTAAGAGGCAGTAGGCAAGAAAGCCGCCTACTACACCTGCGTCAAGGTGGCGCACCTACGCTCTCTGGCAGGGGTGTGGCCGTGGAGGTGGACCCAGTTCTTCAGCCCCAGAGCGTCCCCTGCTGGCCGCCGGCGTTCTCTGTACAAGCCCCCCGTCGACAAGCGGGTGGGCGACCTCCAGTGGAGGATGGTGCGTGGGGCGGTGGCCACAAACAGGTATCTGGCACACCTGAATCCCAGCACGGGGGCGGGATGCGTCTTCTGCTCTGAGAGGGAGACGCTGCAGCACCTGTTTGTTGTGTGTCCTGGTCTGGGGGGGCTGTTTGTTGTGTGTCCTGGGCTGGGGGGGCTGTTTGTTGTGTGTCCTGGGCTGGGGGGGCTGTTTGTTGTGTGTCCTGGGCTGCGGTGGCTGTTTGTTGTGTCCTGGGCTGGGGGGGCTGTTTGTTGTGTGTCCTGGGCTGCGGGGGCTGTTTGTTGTGTGTCCTGGGCTGGGGGGGCTGTTTGTTGTGTGTTCTGGGCTGGGGGGGGCTGTTTGTTGTGTGTCCTGGGCTGGGGGGGCTGTTTGTTGTGTGTCCTGGGCTGGGGGAGCTGTTTGTTGTGTGTCCTGGGCTGGGGGAGCTGTTTGTTGTGTGTCCTGGGCTGGGGGGGCTATTTGTTGTGTGTCCTGGGCTGCGGGGGCTGTTTGTTGTGTGTCCTGGGCTGCGGGGGCTGTTTGTTGTGTGTCCTGGGCTGGGGGGCTGTTTGGCTGCTGGAGCAGTGGCTTCAGGGTCTGGGGGAGTGTTTCTCCTTTAAACTCTTTGTTTTCGGTCCTTTCTACACTGTGTCAAACAAATCTGTCCATGTCCTGGTGAACAGTGTTTCGGAGTTGGCCGACTGGCCATTTGGAAAAGCAGAAGGAACGCTGTGTGGGGTCAGGGGTCAGTGGACCCGGTCCAGATGATGATTGGTCTGCTCTCAGCCGCCTCAGGGTGGAGTTTGAGTTTTACAAACTGAACAGCAGATTGGACACTTTCAGGAGTGTATGGTCTGTTGGGGAGGTGCTGTGCTCAGTCCAGGATGATTCCCTCGTTGTTAACCTGTGATTCATCCTCTCTCTCTCTCTCTCTCTCCAAGGAGATAAACTGTACAAAGGAGGAAGTCTGGGCTACAAAGGGAGCAGTGCTTATAGTGAACAGCAGTCTCAAACCTGGTGAAGAACCACCAGATCCCTGCCTACCTAGTTATCTCTGAAGAAAGATGTCTGTGCTCTTGCAGCCTGTTTACTGGTTGACTGATTTTTCTCTGGTTTTTTGCTTTTTTGTCTTTTTGGTTCGTTTGTGATCAAGTTGCTGCTGCTGTGACATGACTTACTGCAAATAAAGGAATCTTAAAAGTCAGTCTCTCTCTCTCTCTCTCTCTCTCTCTCTCTCTCTCTCTCTCTCTCTCTCTCTCTCTCCTCGTCTCTCCCCCACTCTCTTTCTCTCTCCCTCTCTCTCTCTCTCCCCCTCTCTCTCCCTCTCTCTCTCTCTCCCCCTCTCTCTCCCTCTCTCTCTCTCTCTCCCCCTCTCTCTCTCTCTCTCTCTCTCTCTCTCTCTCTCTCTCTCTCTCTCTCTCTCTCGGGGGCCGCTGGGGATCATTCACAGCAAAAACCCATTTCCAAAACATGTCCGTCAGCGCTTTGAGGAGGTGAAGATAACAGCACTACAGGAGGGAACAGCGAAGGACGGAGGGAGATGGAGGAAGGGAGGGAGACAGACTGAGAGAGAGAGAGAGAGAGACAGGGGAGGACAGAGAGGGAGACAGACTGAGAGAGAAATAGAGAGAGACAGGGGAATGAACATCAAACAGAGATTTCAAGATAATAACGACAGAGAAAACGACAGAAGAGATGGAGAGACAGTCACAGTCCGCCTGTCAGACAGACAAGTGGACCGACATGTAGACACACAGGTAGACATACAGAAGGACAGAAAAACATGTGGTTTGACAGACCAGACAGACAGACAGTTCGACCAACAGGGTATCTGACAGTCAGGTGGGCAGACAGACAGGTAGATTGACTGATAGACGGACAAACCAAACTGATGGGTAGACGGTTAAGTAGACAGAAAGGGGGACAGGTGAATACTATAATCTATAAATAATTATACATCCATCCAGGGATTTAGGACAGTGGTTCTCAATGTGGGGTCCGCAGACCCTCGCTGTTAGTTCAAGTTCAAGTTCAAGAGATTATTTGTCGTTAAGGGACCCCCAGAGGTTCTGGGGGGTCCCTGCTAATTAAACTAAACATCCTTATTTCATTTCAATGGGAGGACAAGAGGACGAGCGACGCTGCTGTTCCTGGTGTCCACATCTAGGACGCTGTTGTTCCCGGACTTGAGAAGGATGGTCCCGGGGTCAAACCACAAGGACACTGCTGATACTGGTGTCCACCACAAGGAGGACTGTCTGAGTGTCCACCACAAGGACACTGCTTTTCCCCGCATTCACCACTATGAGGACGGTCCCGGTGTCCACCACGAGGACACTTCTGTTCCTGGTGTCCACTACAAGAAGGACGGTCCCAGTGTCTCCCGCTCGGAGAAGGGTCCTGGTGGACACCACTAGGACCTATGTCCACTAGGAGGATGGACTCGGTGTCCACCACTAGAACGCTTCTGTTCCCAGGTCCACCACTAGGAGGAGGGTCCCGGTGGACGCCACTAGGACCTCTATCCGCTAGGGTGAGTTCCCCATGTCCATCACTAGGAGGACAGTTCTGTTGTCCACCACAAGGAGGACTGTCCCGGTGTCCACCACTAGGAAGCTGCTGTTCCTGGTGTCCACCATTCAGAGGATGGTCCCGGTGTCCACCACTAGGACCTCTATCCACTAGGACGAGGTCCCGGTGTCCACCACTAGGAGGACGGTCCCGGTGTCCACCACTCGGAGGACGGTCCTGGTGTCCACCACTAGGACCTCTATCCACTAGGACGAGGTCCCGGTGTTCACCACTAGAAGGACGATCCAGGTGTCCACCACTAGGACCTCTTTCCACTAGGACAAGGTCCCAATGTCCACCACGAGGAGGACAGTCCTGGTGTCCACCACCAGGATCTCTATCCACCAGGACGAGGTCTCGGTGTCCAGCACTAGGAGGACGGTCCTGGTGTCCAACACTAGGACCTCTGTCCATTAGAACGAGGTCCTGGTGTCCACCACTAGGAGGACTATCTCAGTGTCCACCGTGAGGACGCTGCTGTTCCTGGTGTCCACCATTCAGAGGACGGTCCTGGTGTCCACCACTAGGACCTCTATCCACTAGGACAAGGTCCCGGTGTTCACCACTAGAAGGACGATGGCCTTGAGCATCAGTTACAGCTTGACAAGGACGTCTCATGATGTTCACAAGTCAACTTATTGTCTGCTGAGGCCTGGCCCCCCACTCTTCTTGAAGGTTCTGGGGTACAGAGTTACTCAGCTGATCCCATAGGTTTTCTATGGGATTCAGGTCTGGAGAAAGTGCAGGCCACTCCATTTGAGGTGCCCCAGTCTCCAGCAGCCGTTCCCTAATGATGCCACCTCCATGAGCTGGAGCGTTGTCGTCCATGAAGATGAAATGAGGCCTGTGTTGTTCATGCAGGGGCACAATGACTGGATGAATGATGTCATTCAGGTAGTATGGGCTTGTCACTGTACTATTCACAAAGTGTAGGACAGTTCTGTATTTACTACACACCTGCCCACACTGTAACACCACCACCACCACCAAAGGCTCGTCTGGTGACAGTGGCTGATGCGTAGCGCTCTCCTTGACTTCTCCATCATTTCTGCTCAACATGAATCCACTTTCATCAGAGAACAGCACTGAGGCCCCTGGTCCCTCGTCCAGCATTAACGCTGCCTGGCCCCTGCAAGACCATGATGCCTGTGCCTGGTGGTGTGGTCAGGTGCACTTGCAGGTGGTCTAGCACGCAGACCACGCAAGGGCCACGCATATATATATATATATAGTGTGTATAATAGTGTATGTATATTCATCTCTCTAGTTATTAATTTTATTAATAGTTGTGATGTTCTGATGTTTATCTGGGGAAACGCGATGTTTGTTTGTACTATCGATCTTGCCGTAGTTTGGGTTTGATGATACATGCGGAAGTGAGCCGTCACATGTTTTTTCTTTTTTTTTTTGATCCGGTTGGCTGGAAAACACGTTTGTCTTTTTATAGTGCTTTCTAAGTAAATGTTTGAACGATACAAGCTGCTTCATTCTTGGAAAAACTGTTAACTATCTGTCGAGCCCATGTAGCAGGCGTGCGCCCCACACACACACATTGAAGCGGGGGCAGAAAAATAGTTTTCAAATCAAATGTTGTAGACAAAGCTTGTTTGCAGTTTTCAAGCGACAGATGCAGCTCCTCAGCTGTTACCGTGGAGATGTTTAGAGAGAGAGGGAGAGAGAGAGAGAGACAGAGACAGAGAGAGAGACAGGAGAATCCTCCTGCAGGGACTCAACCTCCTGGGAAAATCCATTCCATGTATTCCTGAGAATTCCACTGAGCCTCAGAGACTCAAGGCATGGATGGAGGGTGAGGTGGAGAGAGACATGGAGGTGGAGGGAGGCATGGAGGTGGAGAGAGAATAGAAGATAAATAAAAAAATGTTTTATTCTGTTTTGTAACGTCCTCAGGAGCTGAATGTCCCACTTTGACGTGGGTTCATAGCAACAGATGTCAAAGTGTAACCTTCAGCTCCTGAGGCCTGTCCTCCTGAGGCTCCTGAGGCCTGGCCTCCTGAGGCTCCTGAGGCCTGGCCTCCTGAGGCCCCTGAGGGCCCCTCACCGGGACGTGCTGCGCCATGCTCTGAACTCCAGGTTGTGTAGTGGTTGCACCGTGCAGGATCTGTGCCATGCAAAGCGTTTAAGTTTTGCTCGCAGTAGCGCGACGTGACAAAATCCCCACTGGGCCAATAGAAACAAGAGGTGAAGCAAACAGGAAGTACCTGTGCAACATGGAGGAGAAAGTGATGTTTGCGGCGGCCGAATCCTCCGAGCTCAACGATCCGTCCGTACGGTTTTTCGGGACCTCGGAAGGAAATCCGTCGTGGCGGAGCAGGAGTTTACTGCAGTGGCGATGAGCAGTATATGAACGATGGCAAATAAACATGAAATAAATCTACAAGACATGATCATGACTGTTCCCTGTCATTCAAATAACATATGATCATTTGTAGACATACAATGTACGATTGTAATCTAATATGTAAATACAATTCATGAAATACTCATACAGGCCAACTGAACTTAAAATGATAATACCATAAACAATATTCTGTTGTAGAAGTAATGACACAAGTCCAAGTTGCATTCCAGTGGATCATTTATTTTCATAGAAACTATTTTTACATCCTAGAAAACAAAAGCTACACGGAGCAAAGTGCACACCACGCCCTCCTTGATGATCCATCAGAGACCTTTTGACATCCAACCCTGATGTTCCTCAATGTTCCTCCATGTTCCAAACCTGATGTTCCTCCATGTTCCTCCATGTTCCAACCCTTATGTTCTTCCATGTTTCACCATGTTCCGACTCTGATGTTCCTCCATGTTCCTCCATGTTCAAACCCTGATGTTCCTCAATGTTCTACCATGTTCCAACCCTGATGTTTCTCCATGTTTCACCATGTTCCAACACTTATGTTCCTCCCTGTTCCACCATGTTCCTCCATGTTCCTCCATGTTCCACCATGTTCCTCCATGTTCCTCCATGTTCCTCCCTGTTTCTCCCTGTTCCACCATGTTCCTCCATGTTCCTCCATGTTCCACCATGTTCCTCCATGTTCTAACCCTTATGTTCCTCGATGTTTCAAACCTTATGTTCCTCCATGTTCTTCAACCTTTTAATGGTCATGAAGCAACGCATCCTTCATTTTAGATTCTAGGACTTAACGAAGACCAAAGGAAAGTCACAAACAGGAGAGTTTGACAAGTTCATAAAAAATTAAAAGGGAATAACATTTTAAATAAACAGACACCGTTTGACTTGTGTGAAAAGATTAAAATTAGTTCATGTGAAGAAAGTATTTGTGTTAATATTGAGCTTTGAATCTGATCCAACGACTCACTTTGACAGAAGCAGTTTTTTTTAACAATTACAATTTTCACTTTTAGAAAATTGCTTCCTTTTGTTGAACCTGCATATTTTGGGTTCTCTCATATCAGAATGTAGTCCTTCATTCACTGCACAGTTTGATCATTTTAAATTGACCTATAAAATAAATCTGTAGGTTGTTCCTAGAAATCTTGTTAAAATAGAAACCAGACACTGACCGCATCCCAGATAAATATACACCAAGAGGAAGGAACCCGATCAGCTTATTGATCGCTGAGGCTCCATCCTGTTCAGGTGACGGAGGATGATAGCACGCCAGCGAGGACGCAGGAAGCAGCCTAATCCACCACCTTCAGCAAGGTCACCGGACCTACAGACCAAGCTGCTACTGGGTCCATCTCAGAGTTTCACCGACCTCACGGGCCCGAAAGGCTCGAGTCTGCAGCCAAATCTGGGGTTAAAACAATTGCACATCTCATGATGAGATGAACAGGGAGATTGCCGACTGATGCATGGACACCTTTCAAACACCTTTGCTTCCAAACACCTCCCAAATGCTTCCCAAACTCCTCCTCAACACCTCCCAAAGTCCTACCCAACACCTCCCAAACCCCAAACTATCTGAACTTCCTCCCAAATGCCTTTACTTCCAACAACCATCCAAACACCTCCCAAACCCCTTCTTATCACCTCCTAAACACCTCCCCATCTCCTTCTTACCACCTCCCCAGCACCTCGAAAACCCCTTCTTAACACCTCCTAAACCCCTTGTAATGCCTCCTAAACACCTCCCCAACACCTTCTAAACCACTTCTTAACACCTCTCCAACACTTCCAAAACCCCTTCTTAACGCTTCCTAAACACCTCCCAAACACCTCCCAAACACCTTCAAAACCCCTTCTTAACATCTCCTAAACACCTCCCCAACACCTCCAAAACACCTTCTTAACGCCTCCTAAACACCTCCCCAACACCTCCAAAACTCCATCTTAATGCCTCCCAAACACCTCCCCAACACCTCCCCAAAACCTCCCCAAAACCCCTTCTTAACGCCTCCTAAACACCTCCCCAACACCTCCCAAACACCTCCAAAACCCCTTCTAAACGCCTCTTAAACACCTCCCCAACACCTCCCAAACACCTCCAAAACCCCTTCTAAACGCCTCTTAAACACCTCCCCAACACCTCCAACACCCTCATTCAGAGGGTCCCATATGATGTGACATAGACGTGAGTGTATTGGAGGCAGATGATCTGCTGTGGCGACCCCTAATGGGAGCAGCCCAAAGAAAAAGAAGAAGAAGAAGATTCAGATGCATTCTTCATTCTTCTTCAAGTTTTTTATTTGTATTTCTTGCTCATGAACACAGATTTTTGAATTGCAATATGAAAGGAATTTAGTTTGAACTGGATATAATCAATCATTACACGGCTCTACACACACACACACACACACACACACACACAAACACGATGGTGTCGGAGTGAGAGCAGCCTTCATCTCAACTTGTAGAGCCCTTCCTCTTCCTCTTCCTCTTCCTCTGCAGCTGTTCGAACCCATCACCCCGGCGCCGCTAAGCTGCTCAGAGAGATGATCAAACCCGAACGCTGACTCCACGTCACTCATCTGCTGCTTTCTTCAACATGTCGTCCTCACATCATCTCTTCTTTCCAGCAGAACAGGTTCCTCATCTACCTCCATAGTACCAATCTGTCTGTATTTATCTATCCATCGTATCTATCTATAACTAAATACAGTATCTACCAGGAGGTAGAGCTGGTCGTCTAGTAATCTAAAGGTTGCTGGTTGGATCCCAGGCTCCTCCTGCTAGCATGCTGTAGTGTCCTTGAGCAAGACACTTAACCCCTAATTGCTCCTGATGGCTGCGTCCGTCGCTGTTTGAATAATTGTAAGTTGCTTTGGATAAAAAGTGCCTGCTAAATGTAATGTAATTAATGTAATGTAATACTGTATTAATCAATCCATCCATTTACAGTATATCCACCTTCCATTTTATCCATCTATGTACAGTTTTCATGTATAGTATCCATCCAGAGTATATAACTATGTACAGTATCCAACCATAGTATATAACTATGTACAGTATCTATTTATAGTACCCATCTATAGTATATATAACTATGTACAAATATTCTGTTTCATCGTCACATTCAGGTTGAAATCCGCTGTCTGAAATGTTCTCCAAGTCCGGAGTAACATCAGATTCCGCAATGTCAGAGAACTGACTCACATCGAGGGAAATGACGTCCAGTACGCGCTGCTTAAACTGACTTAGATTTATCGCACTGGTCAGAATAAGGTCCCGGTATGATTTAGATCTTCCTCCAACCACTTCTCCTCATCCATAACAACATGGAGTTTTCACAGACAAGTGAAACCGGAGCCTCGTCTTGTTTGCGGAAGTGACGTCAGTGAGACAGCCCATCCACAACGATGTCTCCGTGTGTGTAAAACACGTAAGATTTAAAAACTCTATCAAAGATTAAAACTCCATCAAAAGGGTTTCATGTTGTGACTTCACATCACATGGAATATGGAGGAATGATCCTCACCTGGACGCTCGCTTTTAAGGAAACAATGGTGGCGAATCTGC
This sequence comes from Zeus faber, assembly GCF_960531495.2. NCBI lineage: Eukaryota > Metazoa > Chordata > Actinopteri > Zeiformes > Zeidae > Zeus > Zeus faber. The sequence continues at coordinate 51,264,183 of NC_137189.1, read as the reverse complement.
TACACTGGCACCTGAGCAGGGACTCTCCTGCACGGGGAAGGGAAACAGAAGGGCTGCCAGAAGACGCCCTGGAGCGGTCCAGTGGTTCGATGGGCAGCCCCAGCACCAACCCTCTCCTAACTGGCAGCAGCAGCATCTGGGGGGTCCGGCAGAGCACCGGGGGAGAAGCAGCGCAGCAACCACCACAGGTAACCACGGGCAGCTAGCTTATCCGCCCAGCAGGCATTGCCAGGACCATCCATCAGCCCAGCAGCCAGACCAACCCCCTCTCGACTGGCAGCGGCAGCACCTGGAGGGTCCAGTGGGAGACTGGGGGAGAAGAAGCGCAGCAACCACCACAGGTAACCGCTGGAAGCTAGCTTCTCCACCCAGCAGCCACCCCGAGGACCACCCAGCAGCCAGGCCACCCCTCCAAGCAGCCCCCGCAGCAGCCAGGTCCGGCCACACCGTCACCAGCAGCACAGCAGCCCAAGGCCTCACGCTCTAGAAGGGAGTAGGGGGCAGTCTGTCGGCACCAAGGTGGAAGGAGATGGGACTATTTAACGATTGGACCCCTTAACGATGGGTCCCGTCATCAACGGGACCCATCGTTAAGGGGTCCCATCGTTGATGATGGGACCTCTTGACAATGGGACTTTTAATGGTTGGACCCCTTGACGATGAGACTATTAATGATTGGACCCCTTAACGATGGGACCGCTGATGATGGGACCTCCTGACAATTGGACCCCTGATGATGGGACCCCTTGAGGATGGGACTAACTAATGATTGGACCCCTTGATGATGGGACCCCTGATAATGAGACCTCTGACGAAGGGATCTCTTGATGATGGGACTATTTAATGATTGGACCCCAAGACGATTGCACCCCTTGACAATGGGTCTATTTAATGATTGGACCCCTTAATGATGGGACCCCTTGACGATGAGACTATTAATGATTGGACCCCTTAACGATGGGAGCGCTCATGATGGGACCTCCTGACAATTGGACCCCTGATGATGGGACCCCTTGCGGAATGGACAACTTTACAAAATTGGACCCCTTAACGATGGATCCCATTGATGATGGGACCTCTTGACGATGGGACACCTTGATGATGAGACTATAAACAATAGGACCCCTTGACGTTGAGACCCCTGACAATGCGACCCCTTGATAATGGGACTATTAACGATGGGACACTTTGACGATGGGACTATTTAACGATTGGATCCCTTGACGATTGGACCCCTTGATGATGGTTTACTTCCAGATCACCAGAACTGAGCTGATGATCTGCACTCCAGAGCAACATCTGCAGGAGCAGCTGCAAATCTGGAGGAAGGTTCTGGAGATGAGCTCTCGCCCCAGGGCAGGAACAGGAGGAACGAGATCCAGGAGACCTCCGTGTGTTATGATGTCATCACAACTTTATGATTATGAGGCCGTTGTGTTTCCAGTGTCGTCCTGCGCTCCGTGACCCCATTACCGTGGAGACTGGCACTTGGGCAGAGTGAGTGTAATGAGAGGGATGATCATGGTCCACCTCTGGAGCGCTGGACCTCCCAGCCTTCTATCCCTCCCTTCCTTTCTTCCTCTCTTTCATCCCTTCATCCCTCCCTCCTCCCCTTGCTTCCTTCATTGCCCTCTACCGCCGCTCATCCCTCCCTTTATCTCTACCCCTTCATCTGTGCCTCCCTTTCCTTCTTTCTCATTTTGTACGATGACTGCGATCCTCCCTTCTCTTTTAGCCTTCCCTGCTTCCCATCCATTCTCTTCCTCCCTGCTATTCCTCCTTCCTATCTTCCCTTTAATTACTCCTTCTGTCCTCTCTTCCCTTCTGTCTTTCCTTCTTTCCTCCCTCCCCTCCCTTCTAGCCCACCTTGTGCTCTACCTCCCTTCATCCCTTCCTTCTGTCCAGTCCCTCCCTCCCTCCCTCCATCTAACAGCATGCGGCAACCTCCGATATCCCTCCAACAGGATTCACCTCCATCACTTTAGATGAAGCACTCGGCTGGAGCCTTAATCTGCGCTTTAATGAGCGCCTCCCGGGGGCTGATTTGAGTCGCTGTTTGTCTGAATCCGTTGCATCTGCTGTTGCCGTGGTGACGGAGGTGATTAGAGGAATCACGCCACAGATGGAGACGACGGTTCGAAGACAGAAAAGAAACGTCACAAACACTAAGGATTCAGAGTTACTTCCTTCCTTCCAATCTTCCTTCCCTCCTATCAGGCATTCCTTCCATCCTTCCACCTTTCTACCCTTCCTTCCTTCCTTCCTCTCTTGTTTCCTTCCAGCCTCCCTCCCTTCCTTTCTGCCTTCCATCCTCCCTGCCTCTTACCCTGACTTACTCCTGTCCGTCTTTCCCCGTTCGCTACCATCCCTCCTTCCTCCTTCGCTCTTATCCTCCCTTCTTTCCTTTCTCCCTTCATTTCCTTCTCCCTAGCTTCTATCCCTCCATCTATCAGGCATCCTTACTTCATACCTTTCCACCCTTCCTTTCTTCCTCCTTTCTATTCTTCCTCCTTTCTACTACTATTTATTTTCTTTCTCCCTTCATTCCCTTCCATCCTCCCTGCTTTCGTTCCTTCCTTGATCACTTCTAGCATCCTTCCCTTCCTTCTATCCTCTTACCCATGTCCTTCCTTCCTCCCTAGCTCCTATCCTCCCTTCTATCCTTTCTTCCTCCCCCCTTCCTTCCCTCCATCCTACTCTCTCTTCTTCTGCCTCTGGCTTCATTTTGTTTTTCTTGTCATCTCTTTGTTGACCAATAAAACTTTATTGGAATGTCCTGCAGGAACAGGAGTTGATAGAGTGTCGCCACGGAGACGGAATGAAGCAAGAGAAAAGATGCAGAGTGTTCTTCATCGGGAGAGAGACGTCGCGTCCTCTCCAGGCCCGACGGCCCTGAGGCGGTGACCATCTTGAAGGAAATCATCCAATCTCCTTCCAGCACAGGAAGGGTTGCAGCTGCAGGACACACACACACACACACACACACACACACACACACACACACACACACACAATGTTGTAAACTGTCGCAGCTGGAAGCAGGAAATCAAGATGGCAGAAAGTAAACAGTTTATTTTAGAAAGCTAATGCAGGCAGGCAGGCAGGCAGGCAGGCAGACAGACAGACAGACAGACAGACAGACAGACATCAAATGTCATCCAGAAGTTTTCCCACAATGCCCTTCAGTGTCGGGAACCTGGGAATCACACCTCAACGTCACCTGCAGAGAGGGTGTGTGTGTGTGTGTGTGTGATAACTGGGACCTGGTTGCTGCAGGGATGTTAATGCCATAGTTCTGCTCTGATTCTGGAATGACCTTCAACACCATCACATTACATTACCCACAACGCAACACAGTCATATTAACCACAATGCAACACTGGCACATGACCCACAATGCAACACTGTGACGTTACCCACAATGCAACCCTGTCATGTTACCCGTAATGCAACCTTTGCATTTTTTGTCTCTCTTTCGCTCTTGTTTTCCCACGAGAAAACCTCGTGGACCAGATTGCGTCAGGAATATTTGTGGTATTTCCTCGGAGCAGTCCCCAGCAGCCGCTCACCCTCATGTGCTTCATGCCGCTGTAGCTTAGAACCTCTGGGAGGCGTAGAGTAGCTTTGCAGCTCTATGGGTGTGGTTCCAGTGAATGTTCGTAACTTTAAATATATTTCCGACAATACGATCATCCCCAAAAAACCAAGGGAGGAAGCATCCGCACGGAGGGAAGCAGAGAGCGGCACCGCAACACGTGGGCTCCTGGCTGCGTGGACCTGCAGAAAAAACAAATGAATTGAAATGTTTTCCAAGACACCAGCAGGGGGCAGCAGCGAGCCTGGCTTCACACACACACACACCAGCGACTGGTTCTCTCTGTCTGTCTCTCTCTGTCTGTCTCTCTCTGTCTGTCTCTCTCTGTCTGTCTCTCTCTCTCAAAGACTCATCTGTTCATGGAGGATAAGAGCACCGTGGCTAATAACTGCAGTCCACACACACACACACACACACACACACACACACACACACACACACACACAGGGAAACACTCATGCCAAAACGATACACACACACACACACACACACACACACATAATTAACAACACACAAACTCAACAACAAATGCATGAGCGCACAGATACACACACTGATATATACACACATACTGTATATACACACACACACACACACACACACACACACACACACACACACACACACACACACACACACACACACACACACCCTTTGTGTCTAAATTGTGTTCCCCATGAGCTTGGCAGCTGCTGTTATGTAACCTATTTAGATGGATTTGGATGAGTGTGTGTGTGTGTGTGTGTGTGTACTGACATTACACATTCCTGAAGTTATGAATATTAAAGTCATTGTTTTTAGATCAGATTCTACTCGTTGTGGTGTTTACATCCTGGTAACTGACGTAGCCGGAGCAGTGGCTGCATGGAGCGACGCCCAGGAGCAGTTGGGGGTTTCAGTGTCTTGCTCAAGGACACATCAGCACGCGACCAGGAGGAGCCGGGGATCGAACCGGCAACCTTCCCATGACGAGACAACCTGCACCACCTCCTGAGGCTGAGTTTCAAAATAGCGTTGTTGTTGAAATGCATTGTGGGACATCTGGGTCAGGCCACCACGTTTAGGTTGCAATCAGAGAAAGTACAGTACTGACAGTACACCACAGATACTACACCACAGATACTACACTACAGATACTATACTACAGATACTACACCACAGATACTACACCACAGATATTACACCACAGATACTACACCACAGATACTACACCACAGATACTACACCACAGATACTACACTACAGATACTACACTACAGATACTACCCCATAGATACTACACCACAGATATTACACCACAGACACTACACTAAAGATACTACACCACAGATATTACACCACAGATACTACACCACAGATACTACACTACAGATACTACACTACAGATACTACACCACAAATACTACACCACAGGTACTACACTACAGATACTACACCACAGATATTACACCACAGACACTACACTAAAGATACTACACCACAGATATTACACCACAGATACTACACTAAAGATACTACACCACAGATATTACACCACAGATACTACACCATGGATACTACACCACAGATTCTACACTACAGATACTACACCACAGACACTACACACTGATACTACACCACAGATATTACACCACGGATACTACACCACAGATACTACACCACAGATACTACACTACAGATACTACACCACTGATACTACACCACAGACCTTAGATGTCCACATTGAACGACGACAGAAAGTTTTGGTTTATATTTACATTGATATTACTTTAATAAGCTGTTTATTATGGGATGTTTGATGCTCAGATGACTCACCACTCCTCAAATAGAGAGAGTGTGTTGCAAGGCTGGTTGAGAGAGAGAGAGAGAGAGACAAAGAGAGAGAGACAGAGAGAGAGAGACAAGGAGAGAGAGACAAAGAGAGAGAGACAAGGAGAGAGAGACAGAGAGAGAGAGAGAGACAAAGAGAGAGAGACAGAGAGAGAGAGACAAGGAGGGAGAGACAAGGAGAGAGAGACAAGGAGAGAGAGACAGAGAGAGAGAGAGAGACAAAGAGAGAGAGACAGAGAGAGAGAGACAAGGAGGGAGAGACAAAGAGAGAGAGACAAGGAGAGAGAGACAGAGAGAGAGAGAGACAAAGAGAGAGAGACAGAGAGAGAGAGACAAGGAGAGAGCGACAAGGAGAGAGAGACAGAGATTGATTTTTTTTTGATTTTTAAAGCATCTTTATTTTAACATTTTCTCTAGTTCACAGTTACAGACAATACAACAAACACACTTGGTTCACTAACAGAGTCCTACACGTTAAAAACAGACTGGAAGCACAGGTCGTCCTCCACCAGGGAACAGATGGCGTCGTTAAAACACCACAGCTTGATGAAGACGTCCAGACTCTTCATCAGTCTGTGAAAGTTAAAATCAATCAAGACTCTGGCCCTGACCAACGCTACAAACACTCTTCCTAAAACACTCTCCTTTCCCCTCAGTTTGTTCCTCCTCGTGAGGTAGATGGCCATCTTCGCTTCCCCGACTAGAAAATTAAGCAGTCGCCATTTCTCTGCGTTGGCCCTGTAGTATCTGGCCCCAAAAATAAAACAGTTTCTGGACCACTCCTCCTTAAAGAGCTTAAAACTTTCCTTTAAAAGACTAAAAAGCTCTAAAAGTCTGTCGCACTCTGCAAAACAGTGAAACACGGACTCTGGCAGTTTGCAGAATGGACATTCATTTGCGACCGTGGGATTAAAAACAGAAACAAAGCTGTTGACAGCTATGGCTCCATGTAGGACCCTCCATTAGAGGTCCCCCGTCCTTTTCTTGGAGGGAGCTTTGTAAAAACTCCTCCAACACAGCTCCTCCTGTCCCCCCATCTGGAGCCGTCCCCTCCAGACAGTGTCCTGCCGCCCCTCCAGTCCCTTCCTATTTAAAACAACCACACACTCTTTGTAAAAAGCCTTCCCGCTGGCTGCGTGCAGGTCCAGTTCTGCATAAAGTGCCCTGTGCAGCAGCTTCCCGGAGGACCCCTCCAGGTTGGGGGTCAGGGTCATCTCCGGGAAGGGATCCTCCGGGTTTGGCTCCTCCGCGCCTTCGCCGTACTCCTTCAGCAGGGCCAGCTCCTCCTCCGTGAGCGTCTCCCTCCACCTCTTGAGCACCAGGTGTACGATCCTGGTGGACCTCAACCCCAGCCGCTCCGCCATGGCCTCGCCGTCCTGCAGGTCGCTCCCCGCCACCGCCGCCACCACCTGCCTCAGGGTCAGGACCCCCGCCTCACTCAGGATGCTCCTCAGTCCTGGAGTGGCCCCGTCCTGCACATCCAGCCTGGCTCCTCCGATCACCGGCTCCTCCAGGAGCCAGTGGAGGGAATCTGCGGCCTCCCTTTTCCTGTTCTTAAAATACCCCCATGCTTTAAAAAGCTCCTGATAAAAACGGGGTAAGCCCGACTTGTTTAGAAGACTCGTGTCCATTAAAAACAACGAGCGGTCGAGTCCCATCCTCCCAGTCCTCTTTAAGACCAAGCCCGCCACGTCCCTCCAAACGTTAAAATACCCCGTTAGAAACTTCTGCACAAACTGTAACCTAAAAGTTGCCACTCTGCTTTTGATGTCCACCACACTGTGCCCCCCTTCCTCTTTAGGCAGAAAGACCCTTTCCTTCCTGACCCAGTGGAAATTCCGCCCCCAAAAGAAATCCCTCAGCTCGGCCTGTATCTTCCTAACTAGCAGGTCTGGTGGTTGGACACAGGCCACTCTGTGCCACAGCTGTGAGGCCACCAGGTTGTTAATAATGAGCGTCCTGCCCCTATAGGACAGCTGTGGCAGTGCCCACCTCCATTTTCTTAGCTTGCCCTGTATCTTTCCTAGCAGTCCTTCCCAATTCTTCCCCACCACACTTTCACTCCCTAAAAACACTCCCAGATACTTAAACCCATCCCTTCGCCACCGTAAGCCTCCTGGCAGTTTTAAAAGTCCCCCCCTCCATCCGCCCACAGCCAGCGCTTCGCTTTTTCCCCAGTTGACTTTCGCTGCTGATAGCAGCCCAAAGTCCCTGACGATCCCCTCCAGTTTGCTGATTTCGTCCTGTTTCTTTATGAAAACAATGACGTCGTCCGCATAGGCTGATAAAATGTGGCTTCTCTCGAGACCGTTTAGAAACACACCCTCGATGTTCGTCCTTAATTGACACAGCAATGGTTCTATGGCCAGAGAGTACAACATCCCTGAGAGGGGGCAGCCCTGTCTCACCCCTCGACGCACTTTAAAAGGGCCGCTCAGCCCTCCATTAATCTTCAGTATACTCTCGATGTCCTGGTACAAAACCTGGATCATGGCTATCAGACCAGGGCTGAGGCCAAAAGCCTACAGAGTTTTCCAGAGGTAAGGGTGCTCAACCCGGTCAAACGCCTTTTCCTGGTCTAGCGAAATGAGCCCAGTTTCAATGCCCAGAGAACTAGAGACGTCCAAAATATCCCGAATTAGGGACACATTGTCCAGAATGGACCTACCAGGCACACAGTAAGTTTGGTCCTGATGGACTACCAGGTCCATCACCTCCCTCAGCCTGTTGGCCAGCGCCCTCGACAGGATTTTATAGTCCGTGCACAGAAGGGACACAGGACGCCAGTTCTTGATCTCCTGCAGGTCTCCTTTCTTGGGTAGGAGAGTGATGACTGCCCTCCTGCAGCTGACTGGCAATAACTTATCTTTAAAAACTTCATTAAAAACCATTAAAAGGTCCTCCCGTAACTCCTCCCAGAACTCTTTGTAAAACTCCGCAGGAATCCCGTCGATGCCGGGGGCCTTACCCCCCTTCATGCTCTGCAGGGCCGTGGAAAGATCCTGCAGGGTCAGAGGTTCCCCCAGCACCGCACTGACATCTTCCGGGACCCTGGGCAGATTCCCACAAAAGGAGTAAAACAGTTCTTTTTGCTCCTCGTACTCACTTCTGTACAGCTCCGTGTAAAAGTCCACGGCTTTCGTCCGGATCTCCTCCGGCCTCCTGAGCTCCTGTCCCGTGTCTGATCTCAGGGCGTGGATAAACCTGCTCTGCCCGTTCCTCTTCTCCAGGCTAAAAAAGAAACTAGATGGTGCGTCCATCAGTGCTGCGCTCTGGAAGCGAGAGCGGACCAGCGCCCCCTGCGCCTTGGTGCCTAGTAGGTCTGCAAGAGCAGCTCTTTTAGACTTGAGGTCCTTAATGTGATCTCGATTCCCAGTGGGTTCCACTACACCCTGTAACTCCACAATGTCAGTTTCCAGATCCCTCATAGATCTGGTGATGTCCCGTGTGACATTGAGAGTATACTGCTGACAGAGCTGCTCCATCTCCCTCTTCCCATAGTCCCACCACAGTCTTAAGGAACTAAAATCCTGCTTTCTGTCTCTAAAACCTTCCCAAAAAAACCTAAAAGCATCCTTAAAGTTGGAGTCACATAGTAGGGTGGTGTTAAAATGCCAATATGCGCTTTTGGGCTTTACATTGGCGATAAAAACACGGCAAACAACCAGGGAGTGATCGGTAAAACCAACAGGCACCATTCTACATTCCTTAAAAATGTTAAAGTGGTGCTTAAAACAGTAAAACCGGTCTAGTCTGGCCAACGATAGAAAGGTGCCTCTGCAGTGCACCCAGGTGTACTGTCTTTCATCCCCGTTGGTTCTCCTCCACACGTCCGTAAGCTCGTTCTCGCTTGAGAGCAGCCTCATCACGTTCTGCGATGCTCTGTGAGGCTCACAGTGGTTCCTGTCTAACAGGTCGTTCTCGGTGCAGTTAAAGTCACCTCCTAGAAACAGAAACTCCCCAGTATGAGCTTTGCTTAAAACCCCATTTAAAACTTGCAAAAAAGTGACTCTGTGTGGTCCTGTGGTGGGAGCGTACACATTTATAAAGACAAACTTATGATGCTCAAATGCTGCCCTCACCACAATCAGTCTGCCCTCCACCACCTCCTCCACCTCAAAGGATGCTGGGGCAAAGCTCTTAGAAAAGAGAAGAGCCACCCCCCCGCTGGTGGTGCTCTTGTGGCTTAGCACCACCTCCCCCCCCACTCCCTCTTCCAGTCAGCCTCATTGCCAGAGTCACTGTGGGTCTCCTGCACCAACAGCACATCCAGCCTCTTCTGCTCCATCAGCTCGTACAGCAGAGACCTCTTAGCTGCGTCTCTGGCCCCATTCGCGTTCAGCGTGCTGATGTTAAAGTCACTCATTGCAACGGAAAAGGGGAACAGCCCGAACAGCAGCACCCACCTCCACCTCCTCCCCATCCTCTCCGTTGTTCAGCTCCTTCCTGATCTTCTGCACTATTTTCTTTAGCCTGTACACCTCCTGGTCCGTGAACCCTCCTCTTCCCTTACTCCTCATCTGTTGCTGGGCCGCGTTCGCCAGCAACTCCTTGTCTGAGAAGAAATCCTCCACCTTAATCCCTTTCACATTCTTCGTCCTGTGCAGAAACGCTTTTATTTTGCCCACACTGTAGCTTTTTTTGCCCTTTTTCTTCTTTACGCCGAGAAAAACCTGCCCCTCACTGTCTGCAGCAGAGTCCTCCTCCATCCAGGACTCTGACTCCGAGCCTCCCTGCTCCACCTCCTGACTTGCCTTCCCCTGGCTTGCTGTCCCTCTCTTCGCCTGAGAGTCTCCTACCATTTTGTTGGACTTTCTTTTGAGCCGAGGGACTCTCACCCGATCGTCCTCGTCCCCCGTCACTTCCTTCCAGTGCCTCCTCCTCCCTAGCTACGTCACCTGCACTCCTCTGACTTTGTTCTGTAGCTTCCTTTCCATCACCAGTCCCCTCCTGTCCCCCCGCACCCACCTGCCTGTCTTCCAGACCCTCCTCCTTCCCCTCCTGTCCTCCCACCCTTACCTGTCTTCTTTCCAGACCCTCGCCTGCCTCCCCCCGTGTCTCCACGCTCACCTGGCTGCGCTGTCTACCTCCACCCGTTCCCTCCTGCGGCTCCACATTCCCCCCCCCCCCCTTTTTTCCCCTGCCCCTCGCCTGCCCCCTCCTGTGCCCCCACCTTCACCTGTTTCTTCTCCTTTCTTTTCCGCCCTCCACCTGTCTCCCCCTGTGCCCCCACCTCCACCTGTCTTTCCCCTGCCTCCTTTTGGCCCTCACCTGCCTCTCCCTGTGCCCCCACCTTCACCTGCTTTTCCCCTCCTTCCTTCTGGCCCTCCCCCGCCTCCTCCTGTGCCCCCTTCTTTGCCTGTTTTCCCCCCTCCTGACCCCCCCCTGCTCCCTCCTGTGCCCCCACCTTCACCTGCTTTTCCCCTTTCTGACCCTCACCTGCCCCCTCCTGTGCTCCCTCCTTGTCCTGTCCACCCTTCTGCCCCTCACCTGTCTCGCCGTCTGCCTTCTTACCTGGACATGCCCTGACCTGGTGTCCCTCCCCACCGCACCCAAAGCACTTGGTGGTGTCAGTGTTGACAAACACCACGTAGTCAAACTCATCCGCCCTGATTTTAAAAGCTACGTTTAGCTCCGCATCCCTGTTGTTCAACACCATCGTCTCCTGTGCGACACCACCTGCTTGAGCAGCGGCGACTTGCACCCCGACGGGACTTTTTTAACTGGCGACACCACCTTCCCGTGCCTCGCCAGTTCCCTAGTGAGGGTCTCATCTTTAATGAACGGCGGAACATTGGCCAGATTCACCCTCTTCGCCGGTGTGGAGAGAGGCAGGACGGGAACAAACATTTCGTTCACCGTGACGCCGCTCGCCACCACCGCGTTCACCTTGTCTACACTGTCCAGGAAGATGACCACCGCGCTGTTCATCCGCGCTGCGGACACAACGCTGCTGTAGCCAACAGCCTTCCCCACCGCCAGGCTGCAGTCCTCCACCGAGACCGAGGAAGACACGGGCAACTTAATGCCGTGCTTCCTCGTTAGCTTGGTGAGGTCCGACATGGTTGCGGACCCGCACCACCACCACCACCACTACCACCACCACCCCCCACCCGCTGTGCGCACACCCTACAACCAACAAAAAAACTAAACCCGTCACCAACAAATAATTATAAACATACAATTGATAGAAAAAGTTAGAGAGAAAATCACTCACTCTACCAAACGCTCACACGCTCCGCTCGCTCACACCTCCAATCACTCAGAGTGAGAGAGAGAGAGAGACAGGGAGAGGGGGAGAGACAGAGACAGAGAGACAGAGAGAGAGATTATTTTCATCCATTCCATATTTAAAATCTCTGTTGAGTCAGAGGTTTGAAGCCCCGCCCACAGGGAGAGATGGGCGGGGCTTCAGCAAGTTGTTTTTACCTATATTTACTCATTATTTACTGAATATTGCTACAGATAATTTCACAAAAAGTCCCTGTGACAGTTCCACCCGCCACACCCACCCAGGTGGTGTTTCCAGAGCCCTCCCACGGAGACACAGGCAGACATGTTGCAAACACCAGTTTATTGTAGAGACTGGACGGATGTAACAAGCCAGGAGCAGATGAACACATGACAGAGACTCAGTGTGTGTGGGTGTGGGTGACTTAACCTGTGCTTATTGATTGCTCTGATGAGCAACAGGTGTACAGCTGCCTCTGATCCCGGGCCCAATTACCAAGACCAAGACAGGTGTGGCCGCTTAAACCACACCACCCACACCACCCACACACCACAAACCAGTTCACTGCTTAGTGCCAAATATTCTCACTCATGTCTGTTCAAGGTCTCATATATCAGAGATTGATTCGATACCTCAAATCGACATCGGGCTGAAAAATCCCCAACACACCAACAGAAACAAGCTAGCCCTGTAATGTAGAGCTGTGTGGGATTTTCCACGATGGAAACTTTCATCTTAAAAACTGGTGTGGTGGGCCAAGGGGGCGGGGTCAAGCCGCCGCTGCAGACAGGCGGTGCAGGCTGCCATCCCAGGCCCGCTCAGCTGCTGCGGATCCTAAACCAGGAAGTATCATAGGGTTTGTTGTCCCGCAGTGATGGACGCCGCCGTGCTTGCGGGATATGTTGCTGCCCGGGCGCGTGGCGCACACTACGAACGCGCCGGTGCCGTCACGGGAAGCGCATCCAAGCGCTGAACAAACAATTTAAGTATTTGCCTGCGAGCATTGAAGTTGTCCTTTTAGGTCCACGAGCCACCTTTTTATTTCAACAAGTGAATGAACACACACCAAGCGGCGCTGTTTTGCCTTCGCCTGTCTCCTTTTCTTCATTCCCTGGCCCGGGGGCCGGAACACACCTCCACAACTGAATAACACACTTTGCAATAGAATGAGACAAAAGGAAAAAGATGAATTTATTCCAGAGAAACGACATCCAGGGGGCAGTGCAGAACAGTTTGGAACTTTAACACCAGTGTTTCCAACCGTTTTTGTCCACATCACACTGTTTACAATGGAATGATCCCACAATCAGGTTCATATTGAATGTGACTGATTATCTCTTTTCATTCCACCAATGTAAATAACTTTTGACTTGACTAGAACTAAATAAATTGTTGGGGATATTCCATTCACACCTCTGAGACGAACTGACTCTTCCTCCTCTTGTTCACTGTGCAGGAAGTCCTCCCTCGCTCACCGTGCGGACCACCAACCCAACAACACAGATCACTCCACACAGAGCTGCTGTTCTGCTGGATCAATAAGATGACGTGGAGCAGCCTCGCTATTTTGATCTTATCTTTGGACATACACACAGATCAGCTACAACATTAAAGCACCACTAATAACACCAACACTGTGCAGCTCCCCCCCATGGCTCCAAAACAGCTGTGAGGTGGAGGCATGGACTCCACCAGACTCTGAAGGTGTCCTGTGGTATCTGGCACCAAGACGTTAGCAACAGATCCTTTAAGTCCTGGAAGTTGGAGGTGGGGCCCCATGGATCAGGCTCCTGCTATGGGGGGCCCTTGCACAGGCGCTTGGCATATATCGTCGGGGCCCATAACTTGTACCGGTTTTAATTATTATTATAATAATATCTCCCACCCCTTGACAGGTGTCCCTGGAACCAGATGATCAATGTTATTCACTTCACCTGTCACTGGTTTAATGTTGTGGCTGATCAATATTTATATATATTTATATATATTTATATATATTTATATACATTTGTGTACAATGACAGTTTATTGACTGAACCAAGTTTTGCTGCTTTAGCTTTTTCACCAAGGCTGAATTTTACTTCTTGTTGTCTGTGGCGGACCCTGCCACCAACAATGCAAACAGCACGAGGACCTGATGCAAAACACAAATACATTGAATTACCCTTTTTATAAAGTGCCAGATGAATAAAGTACAAAATAAATTGATGTTTTTTAACAAAATAATTGCACAAATGACCCCTTTACCGTCGTGAATCCAACCCTTGTTGGGTATTCCTCTGTTTACAGCTTCTGGAGCTGTGAAGCTTCTGTTTGCGGGCGGTGGGAGACGATTGAGAAATCATTTCACCACAACAAAGGAGTAAAACGTGCAGAAAAAAACTAAAAATCAATTATCCTGAAAGAGAAATCCAGGCTGAAAGTCAAACGAGGAACCTGAAGATGAAAGGAAGCAGAGGAGGAAAAAGCTTCTGGAGGAGGATTTGAGACTTACTCTGCACCCTGAGCCCCCAGAGCATTATACTGCATTAATACCCCCTGGTGGGGGAGACGTGGGGGATGGAGGTGGAGAGGGGGAGAGCAGCCTGTACTGTTTACACAGTAATCTTTTTGGGATGGGTAAAAGCAGTTGTAGGGTGTGATTGAGTCATGTGACGTAGACGAGCGAGGGAGGACTTCCTGTTCTGTGAACGACAGGAGGAGGAGTCCTGGACCACATTCTCATTTCCTTCAAATAAATGACTCAATTGTTTTGATGAAATGCAGAGTGTAAATCAGTCACATTTCCTATGACGTGGCTTGTTTTTCCTCACTCTTACTGTAAGTTTAGTTCAGTCATTAGTTTTGGTTTCAGAGTCCAAGATTTGCTGTTTTTTGGAAGTGACCCCAGATTGACGACTCCCAACACGGTTGTTCGCTATGAACGGATCCTTCCGTGTCTGGCATCACTGTTGGGAGGAATAATAAAGTTTTATTTGTTGGTGGGAATGTGGTGTCGCCGGAATATTTCACTGGAAAAAGTCTCTGGAAGAAGAGGCAGTAAACACTGCTATGTATATAATGTATGTATATACAGTATATATATATACTGTATATATAATGTATGTATGTATAAACAGTATATTTATATACAGTATATATATATAAAATGTATGTATATACAGTATGTATAAATAATGTATGTATATACAGTATATATATACTGTATATATAATGTATGTATGTATAAACAGTATATTTATATATATATATATAAAATGTATGTATATACAGTATGTATAAAAAAAGTATGTATATACAGTACATTTATAATGTATGTATATACACTATATATAATGTATGTACATACAATATACTGTATATAATGTATGTATAAAGATTCAAGATTTCAAGATTCAAGAGGTTTATTCGTTACACACATATACATACTTTCATACATATACATACTTTCATACATATATGCAGTGAAATGTAATGCAACGCAGCCGGTGATTACACACAAAATGTCCTAGACTGAACACAGTAGCTACCTAAGACTTTCTACTAGACCAACTAACTGATTCCTAAAACGTAATGCAGTAAATCGAATACTAGAGAATAAAAAAATATATATATCGAATAAAATAAAATAGAATAAAATAGAATAGATAAAGGACATGTGGCATTTGAATAAAGTGAGGTAGTGTTTATGAGATATACAGCACAGTATACTACATTAAGGCGCAGCAATACGGTAACACGAACAACCCTGAACAGTGACACAGTATGCAGTACAGTATGCTACATATAGTACAGAAGGTAGTGGAGCCTATGTGTGTGGCTCAGTGAGGACCCCTGGTGAGGTCAGCATTGACAGTTCTTATGTCTTGATGTAAAAACTCCATCTCAGTCTTTGTTCTCGCTGTGTGGCTGTGGAGGCTCTTGCCTGACCACAGCAGCTGGAACAGTCCGTTGTTGGGGTGGTGAGGATCCTTCATGACCCTGCAGCTCTGCTACTACACCTCCTGGTGTATAAGTACTGTAGGGAGCAGAAGGTAGTTCCAGTGGTACGTTCAGCTGAATGCACCACCAGTTCCCAGAGCAGGCAGTGATGTTGCCTGTCAGGATGCTCTCCACTGCTCCACAGTAGAAAGACTTGAGGATCCTCACCGAGACCCTGAGTTTCCTCAGCTGCCTGAGGTGGTAAAGACGCTGCTTCTCCTTCCTCACCAGAGTGTCTGTTTGTAAAGTCCATGTTAAGTCCTCTGTGATGTGGACTCCCAGGTATTTTAAGCTGCTCACCCTATCGACAGAAGTGCCATTAATCACCAAGGGCGCGTGCGTCCTCGATTGTAATCCTCGCCTAAAGTCCACAATCAGCTCCTTAGTTTTGCTGATGTTCAGGTGGAGGCTGTTATCCTGGCACCAGAGTGACGGGTCAGCCACCTCCTCGCGGTAGGCCTTCTCATCGCAGTCGGTGATCAGGCCCATGACAACGGTGTTGTCAGCAAACTTGATTACTCCCTGTCATGTGTGTACAGGGAGTACAGTAGGGTGTTGAGGACGCAGCCCTGGGGGGATCCCGTGTTCAGGGTGAGAGAGCTGGATATGTGCTTCCCCACCCTAACCACCTGGGGCCGGGCTGAGAGAAAGTCCAGGATCCAGGCACGAGGCGGAGTGTTCAGTCCTAGCTCCTTCAGCTTGACAGCCAGTCTGGAGGGGACTATGGTGTTGAAAGCTGAACTATAATCAATGAACAGCATTCTCACATAGGCCCCTTCCAGCCATCCAGGTGCATGAGAGTGGTGCGCAGTACCTGGGAGACCGGGTCATCCGTGGATCTGTTTTGCCGGTACGCGAACTGCAACGGGTCCAAGGTGCGGGGGAGGGAGGCGCAGATGTAATCCTTAATCAGCCTCTCTTGTTATATTGTAGTCAACACTGGGGGTAGCTGGTTAGCACAGGTCTTCAGTACTTGTCCAGATATGCCG
>NC_137189.1:51220056-51242556 GCF_960531495.2 Zeus faber | reverse complement strand
ATACACTAGGTTCCGTGGCACGGTGGCACAGTGCATTGCACTGCTGCCTCACAGCAAGAAGGTCCTGGGTTTGATTCCTGCCTGGGGCTCTGTTGGCACCGTGCTCCGGTGGGTTATCTCCCAAACAGGAGCCTTTCTGGGTGGAGTTTGCATGTTCTCCCCGTGTTCACATGGGGTTTCCTCCACCTCACGTCAGTAAGGACCCCCACCCAAAAACATGCACCATCATGGTGTGACCAGCGATGGACACTTATCACCTGGTCCCCGGGCGCGTCCACGTACGCTGCCCACTGCTCCTGCTGTGGCCCCGGAGGAAGGACAAGCCAGGATGGGTCAATGCAGAGGAACCATTTCACCGGCACCATCAAGCATGTGTGTGTGTGTGTGCAAGCATGTGGAGTGTCGTGTGATGATTAAAGACTGTTTCTTCTTTCTTTCTTCTACACTATATACACTATATAAACTATATACACTATGTACACTATATACACTATGTACACAATATACACTATGTACACAATATACACTATATACACTTTGTACACTATATACACTATATACACTATGTACACTATATACACTATATACACTGTATACACTATAAACACTATGCACACTATATACACTATATACACTATATACACTATATACACTGTATACACTATATACACTATATACACTATGTACACTATAAACACCATAAACACTATATACACTATGTACACTATATACACTATATACACTATATACACTATGTACACCATATACACTATATACACTATATACACTATATACACCATGTACACTATAAACACTATATAGACTATGTACACTGTAAACACTTTATACACTATGTACACTATGTACACTATATACACTATGTACACTATATAAACTATATACACTGTGTACACTATATACACTATATACACTATATACACTATATACACAATATACACTTTTTACACTATATACACTATATACACTATGTACACTATATACACTATATACCCTATATACACTATGTACACTATATACACTATATACACTGTATACACTATAAACACTATGTACACTATATACACTATGTACACTATATACACTATATACACTGTATACACTATATACACTATATACACTATGTACACTATATACACTATATACACTATATACACTATGTACACTATATACACTATATACGCAGTATACACTATATACACTATATACACTATGTACACTTATACACTATATACACTATATACACTATGTATACTATATACACTATATACACTGTATACACTATATACACTATATGCACTATATACACTATATATACAATATACACTATATACACTATATACACTTTATACACAATATACACAATTTACACTATATACACTATATATACTATATACACTATATATGCAGTATTGACTATATACACTATAAATACTATATACACTATATATGCTATATATACTATATACACAATATATGCTATATATACGATATACACTACATATACTATATATACTATACATGCTATATTTATTATACACACTATATATACTATATACACTATGCTTGCTATATTGACTATATACACTATATATATTATATACACTATATATACTATATATACTATATATACTACATATGCTATAGTGACTACATACACTATATACGCATACTATATACACTATATATATTATATTACACTATATATACTATATATACTATATACACAATATATACTATTTACACTATATATACTATATACACTATACAGTATACGCAATTTATACTATATACACTATATATACTATACACACTATATAAACTATATAATACTATATATACTATACACACTATATAAACTATATAATCCTATTTACGCTATACACACTGTATATACTATATACACTATACAGAATACACTATATATAATATATTAACTATATACACTATATAAACAATATACACTATACAGTATATACTATATACACAAAATATACTATATACACTATATACACAATATACACTATATACAGTATATACACTGTACAGTATATACTATATACACTATATACACTATATACACCATGTACACTATAAACACTATATAGACTATGTACACTGTAAACACTTTATACACTATGTACACTATGTACACTATATACACTATGTACACTATATAAACTATATACACTGTGTACACTATATACACTATATACACTATATACACTATATACACAATATACACTTTTTACACTATATACACTATATACACTATGTACACTATATACACTATATACCCTATATACACTATGTACACTATATACACTATATACACTGTATACACTATAAACACTATGTACACTATATACACTATGTACACTATATACACTGTATACACTATATACACTATATACACTATGTACACTATATACACTATATACACTATATACACTATGTACACTATATACACTATATACGCAGTATACACTATATACACTATATACACTATGTACACTTATACACTATATACACTATATACACTATGTATACTATATACACTATATACACTGTATACACTATATACACTATATACACTATATGCACTATATACACTATATATACAATATACACTATATACACTATATACACTTTATACACAATATACACAATTTACACTATATACACTATATATACTATATACACTATAAATACTATATACACTATATATGCTATATATACTATATACACAATATATGCTATATATACGATATACACTACATATACTATATATACTATACATGCTATATTTATTATACACACTATATATACTATATACACTATGCTTGCTATATTGACTATATACACTATATATATTATATACACTATATATACTATATATACTATATATACTACATATGCTATAGTGACTACATACACTATATACGCATACTATATACACTATATATATTATATTACACTATATATACTATATATACTATATACACAATATATACTATTTACACTATATATACTATATACACTATACAGTATACGCAATTTATACTATATACACTATATATACTATACACACTATATAAACAATATAATACTATATACGCTATACACACTGTATATACTATATACACTATACAGAATACACTATATATAATATATTAACTATATACACTATATAAACAATATACACTATACAGTATATACTATATACACAAAATATACTATATTCACTATATACACAATATACACTATATACAGTATATACACTGTACAGTATATACTATATACAGTATATACACTATATACCCTATATATGCTATATACACTATATATACCAGCCACGCCCCCTTACCGTGAAATATCATGGGTCCTCGCTTATCGACTTTGTTGTAGGAACGGAACTCGGTCGTAACGTGAGGAGTACCTGTATTACCATTACCCCAGATAACGATCATATAATGATCAGATAATGATGAGATAATATTGTTTATCATAATTATTTCTGGGATAATACATTTTCCTAACAAAAGTCATTTTTGTGACAGGCCCATCTAGCAGTGAGGTTACAGGTCCCAGTGGTCGCGGTGCGACCCGGCCCGGCTGTGCGGTGGCGTACAGCCGTGTTGCACTGCCGTGGTGAGGGGTGTTCGGTTGGTTGTGATCTGTAACCTCACTGCTAGATGGGCCTGTCACAAAAATGACTTTTGTTAGAAGATTTATTATCCCAGAAATAGCAGCAAATCTGTGTTTGTAGAGTAAACAGAGAAGAGTTTTTATCTGTGTTTGTAGAGTAAACAGAGAAGAGTTTTTATCTGTGTTTGTAGAGTAAACAGAGAAGAGTTTTTATCTGTGTTTGTAGAGTAAACAGAAAAGAGTGTTTATCTGTGTTTGAAGAGTAAACAGAGAAGAGTGTTTATCTGTGTTCGTCGAGTAAACAGAAGAGTGTTTATCTGTGTTTGTAGAGTAAACAGAGAAGAGTTTTTATCTGTGTTTGTAGAGTAAACAGAGAAGAGTTTTTATCTGTGTTCGTAGAGTAAACAGAGAAGAGTGTTGATCTGTGTTCGTAGAGTAAACAGAGAAGAGTGTTTATCTGTGTTTGTAGAGTAAACAGAGAACAGTGTTGATCTGTGTTGTAGAGTAAACAGAAGAGTGTTTATCTGTGTTTGAAGAGTAAACAGAAGAGTTTTTATCCGTGTTGGTAGAGTAAACAGAGAAGAGTGTTTATCTGTGTTTGAAGAGTAAACAGAAGAGTGTTTATCTGTGTTGGTAGAGTAAACAGAGAAGAGCGTTTATCTGTGTTCGTCGAGTAAACAGAAGAGTGTTTATCTGTGTTTGTAGAGTAAACAGAAGAGCGTTTATCTGTGTTCGTCGAGTAAACAGAAGAGTGTTTATCTGTGTTTGTAGAGTAAACAGAGAAGAGTGTTTATCTGTGTTTGAAGAGTAAACAGAGAAGAGTGTTTATCTGTGTTCGTCGAGTAAACAGAAGAGTGTTTATCTGTGTTTGTAGAGTAAACAGAAAAGAGTGTTTATCTGTGTTTGTAGAGTAAACAGAAGAGTGTTGATCTGACTCTCCTTCTCCTCCGGCGATGGAAGGATGAAGGGAAAGAGGAATGATTCCCAGCAGAAACGTGGCAGAAACGCTGTCAACTTGGAACCAGGAAAGCAATACAAAACAGGAAAACCTGGGCTGAATAGCATCTACAGGTGGCTGCACTGACAAAGCCTCAGACAGGAGCTGGAACCTGAAAAACTCTTCTGATCAGCTCCAGGCCCACACCTGATGGAGCCCCTGTTCAAGTGAATCTGGAAGTAACAGAAACCCCCTGTTGTTGCCGTAGCGACGGTCCCCATAGCATCGGTCCCCGTGGTGTTGGTCCTCATAGCGACGGTTCCCACGGCGATGTTCCCCATGGTTGCCGTTCCCCATGGCAACGGCTCCTGTAGTGACGTCCCTGAAGCGACGGGTGTTTGTTTTCCTGTGAAGCTGCAGGAATCCTCCGCTACGCTGAATATTTAACTGTGTTTGGAGCCGCACAAACAGAAAAACACTGGAACCTGTAGTCAATTTGACTCATGTGCTTATGTCATCGTTCAGTTCAGTAGCTTTAGACAAACATCAATGACATCATGTAAATGTAAATATTTAAACAAGGGAAGTGAAAGTGAAACAGGCTACTGTCTGCTGTTGATGTGATAGGAGAACTTGTTGACCACATTTAAAGTACAATTAAAGTGTGTAACTATGTGTGTGTAACAGAAGTCAAAACCTATGTCTTCATTTTATTTGGCAACTGATGTAATTAGTCATAGCAATTCTTTTTTTGTTTTTTATACATTTTTTTATTTTTTACCCTGTGCCGTCAGCATGCTGGACAGACAACACAGAGTATTTGTTTCATTGCATCTAGGACAGAGTTAGTTGCAAGGGGAGTTCAACGTCTCAACCTGCAATGCAACTCTTTATTCATTCTTTAATCATCAGCAACTGCTGCAGTAACTCTGTCCTGTGACAACCTGTGGAACAACCAGAGCACAGTTTTTGGGTATAGAGAACTACCACCAACGCCAATCTTTGAAGAACTATTGATCATGTTTGGGTCTAAAAACAACTGATCACTACTCCAAGAGATTCAACACGGGTGAAACAATTTAACATAGAAACAAGCAACATTTACACAAAAACATAAAAATTGGACGACAACATGTATTGAAAAACAGAGATAATCAGGTCCAGGAAAACTAGAACTACAACTGGTCACATGGCCTCTTACTGTCATAGTAATGGCAGCAAATGAGGGAGAAAAGGAGAGGGATGCAACCAGGAGGGTGTTGGGGTGCACTCCAAGCAGGTGCTGGTGGTGTGTGTGTGTGTGTGTAAGGTGTCCACCGGTGAGTGTACATGACTTATCCCAATTAGTTTTGGTGTATAAGGTTGGTATAATGTCGTGGTGCCTCCAAGCAGCAGAAAGGGCCCCAAAGCCAATAAACATATACAGTACAGAATATTAATTAAAAGCTTTGTTTTGCCAAAGATCTGGCGGCTCATCTGCAGTAACCTGGTGGACCACTAGGATGAGGGGAGTAATCCCTGGGCCACACCTTAAGCAACGCGTCACGGCGCTAGGCTCCTGAACCCCTCGCCTTTTTTTTTTTACATCTCGGCTCTATTTTTACGGACGCAAAGCGTAAACTGCAGAAAAATGTGAAGAAAATGTCATCATTCCAGAGGAAAACAAATATCAGGCCCAGGAACATACTTCAGATTTAACTTCACATCTGGCAGCTCGTTCTGGATTCAACGTTATATTTCTGTTGTGTTTGCGTTATTTTAGTCAGGAACCTGGCTGGGCAGCTCAGGTAGTCTTGGGGGTCCTAGTGCCCGTCAAGCTCTGTATGAATCTCTGCAGATAATCAGTGAACGCTAATCTCACAAGCTAATCCAACTACGTTCATTAACACCAAATGCGAATGAAATGAGAAGTAAAGAGTTGAAATGGAAACCAAATTGACTTTAACCCTTTAAAGGTTGAATCCTCCACAGTTTGTAGTCTCAGAACAAAGACTGAAGAATGCTGAATGAAGACGGACCCGGGGTGAAGTGGCCAATCTGCGAAATGACGCAACGGCTGATGCGATGGCTCTGTTGTGATGATGATGTGCCGCTGCTGGTGGAGGCAGTCATTCAATAGAGCATAGTTAGGCAATTGCCTGGGGCGCTCCAAATCGCCAAGACCGCCCCTGCATCCGGCGTGGCCCGGGGGTTACAGCACCTCAGTCACCGTCTGCTACATTTCCTGCTGCTCTTACTACCTCGACTCAGACAACCGCCCCCGGCTGCCTTGGTGTCTAAGTTGAGAATGTGTTTCTCTGTGAGCCGACATCCATCCCATCTGATGGTGTACTTCCTGAACGCAGACACTGGGAATCTGGGACTGCTTTTGAACCCAGAAGAAAAATATCCATCATCGCTGCTGAACGTGAGACTGAGCCGACCCGAACAGGACGCTGCAGAGGTAGATCGAGGAAGACAGAGAGAGAGAGAGAGAGAGAGAGAGAGAGAGAGAGGTAACCCCGCCGCCCCCTGTCTCTCTGTCTGTCAGGGTTAGATTCATATTTTGGAGTTGAATCTGTTCTGCTGAAGCATAAAAATACACCTTTCTGGTTTCAGGTCGATGATATGTAGATGATAGTCATGATGTCTATCATGGAAACATTGTCCTGTGTCTCCAGGTGTAAGTCCAGATCCAGTCTGACAGCAGGATCTCTGTCTGTCTCTCTGCCTCCCCATCTGTCTTTATCTATCTGTCTTACCCCCGTCTGTTTCTCTTTCTTTTTGTCCTCACGTATCTCTACCCCCTCCCTCTCTCCTTCTCACAGCCCCCCCCTTCTCTCTGTCTATCTCACCCTTTCCATCTGTCTTTCTTGCCGTCTATTCCTCTGTTTCTCTCTCACTCCATCCATCTCCCTTCCTCTGCCCTCCTTGCAGCCTCCCTCCCTCCCTCCCCCTCTCAGCAGGGTCTCCAGACGACAGCAGAGGAGGATGATGGGAGGAAGCCGCTCGGAGGAGAAGTAGAGGACAAATGTGGAACCCGAGTGTCTCTCCCTCTGCGGGACGTTTCCTGAAGAATCAGTGGAAAGGAGGAAAAACGCTGAAACGCTGGAACGTCAAAGGCAATTAAATTATTTCCGCTTTGTTGTTTTTAAAGATCGACAGATCAAACTGTTTCCTCCACGGGACGCTCTGCAGGGTTAACCTGAACGCTAAACGGTTTGGACAGGTTTACCTTTCACTGTTTACTGTTGGACGTTTTCGTGCTAATTAAATAGAAAATATTAAAGAATGAAACAAAGTTAAAGAAGTTCATTTATATTCAGTTCATTCATGGTGTTTAAGTTTGTTTTGGACATCCTGATTCCAAGTTTAGCTTTAGCCTTAGCCCTCATACAACCTCCAAACAGCCTCCAAACAGCCTCTAAACAGCCTCCAACAGCCTTCACAAAGCCCCTAAAAATCCTCCAAATAGCCCCCATACAAGATCCAAAAAGGCCGCAAACAGCCTTCAAACAGCCTCCAAAAAGTCTCCAAACAGCCTCCAAATAGCCCCCTTACAACCTCAAAAGAGCCCCCTAACAGACCTTTAACAGCCTCCAAACAGCCCCCAAACAGCCTTCAAAAAGTCTCCAAAAAGCCTCAAAATAGCCCCCTTACAGGCTCCAAACAGCCCCTAAACAGCCTCCAAAAGCCCTCAAACACCCTTTAAATTGCCCCCAAACAGCACCCCAAAAGCCCCAAAAAATAGGGGATGGTAGCTCAGGCGGTAGAGCTTGTGGTCTAGTAATCTAAAGGTTGCTGGTTGGATCCCAGGCTCCTCCTGCTAGCATGCTGTAGTGTCCTTGAGCAAGACACTTAACCCCTAATTGCTCCTGATGGCTGCGTCCGTCAGTGTTTGAACAATTGTAAGTCGCTTTGGATAAAAGCGTCTGCTAAATGAAATTAAACAGGAAAACCACCCATCCCAACACACACACACACAGGGAGAGCCTATGTCATGACGTGTCTGTCTGCTCCCGGCTCCATCTGTGGCTCTCTACAATAAACTGGTGTGTTTACAACATCTCTGCCTGTGTTTCTGTGTCGGAGGGTTGTTTACAACATCTTTCCAGATGTTCCCTTCACCTTTGAAAATCAACATGTTTCTGCCACGTGTACAGGTGCAAAGGATTGACCATAATTCATGACTTTAGAGGTGTAATTAAAGTTCTCCACCTCCATCAGTAGGAGTGTGAGTGTAGGAGTGAGGAGACAAAAGACAGCTGGAAACTAGAGCAGAACCAAGAAGAACGGGAAGTCAAGAAATAGAAAAACAACATGGAGGTGGAAAAGAAGACTTCCAAACTACAAAAGAAAATCCTGTCCTTTCTACCATTTCTTTGTTTCTTTCTCTCTTCAAAGCACAGACAAAGAATTCATTAAAACAACACAACTTTAATCAAATTTAAATCATCAACAAAAGGTACACAAAGAAACCATGTGGTGAGCTGAACATCAAGTCATTGTTTAAAGGGAAATTCCCCCAAAATAACCCATGAGGACACTGCTACTCACCTTGGCTGGAGAAAATAAATCAGTTTGACGAGCTGAAATGAAGGGTTTCTAAAGAGCAGGTATTCACCACGTCATGGGCAGCATATAAGATAGATAGATAGATAGATAGATAGATAGATAGATAGATAGATAGATAGATAGATAGATAGATAGATAGATGGATAAAAGAATGGATAGATGATAGATGGATAGATAAAAGGAGAGATAGATGGATAGATGGTGTGGTGTCTTGTTGGTGTAGTTAATTGGGCCAAGGAGCAGGGGTGGCTGCGCACCTGTTGTTCACTGGAGCAATATATTAACACAGGTTAAATCACCCATCCCAACACACACGGGGAGAGCCATTTTCATGACAATTTTCACTTGCTCCCGGCTTGTTACATCTGTCCACACTTTTCAAACTGCTGTTTTTGTACCATCACTGCCTGTGTCTCTGTGTGCGCACGCTGACTGTCCCGTTATGTTGATGTTTCGCTGAGAAGCATAATTCCAATATTACCTAAAACTTAATACTTAATACTTAATATCCCCTCTTGCCTCTTTGGATAGATGGATAGATGGATGGATAGAGAGAGATGGATTTGACATTTTGTCTCATTTTCATCTTGTTTTTTATTGCAGATTGTTACATCATATCTTTTGGTTGTCGCTTCAGGATGGAGCGTCAAGTGAAGCTGTCGCACATGAACAAAATACTTAATTTAATACTTTGAAAGAAGACAAGTTTCACACCTTTTGGCCCTGGTGTGGAAACAACCATAGAAAAGATTCACATTGTTTCGGTCCCTCCCGAAACCAGGCTGGACAGAGCACGTTGGAAGACCTGAACCTGGAACTGGATCTGGACCCGGGCATGGACCCGGACCGGACTGAAGCCAGATATTGCAAATACTGTGCAGATCATGGACACTACCTGTGCAAAGAAGTTGTGCTCCTCTACTATAAAAGCATTAGCATGTCTCCGTTTATCTACTTGGATTTTAGAAACGTTTCCACTATAGAACGACACGACGAGACGACGATAACAAGTCATTTCATTTAATTTCTTGTGGAGAATCAGTGTTTTTCCGCCTTGGAGATCAAAGTCGGACTCCATGAGAAATCTCCATTTGTTTTTAAGAATACACCAAAAAGCACAAGGTCACAAAAAGCCATTCACAGAAAGTTTAACGTACAGAAAGTGAAGAAAACTCAAAACATTCACCCAACCTGCGTGTCCCTGAAAGTCCTTTTTATTTTTAAAATCTCTGTACAGCTCCTTCTGTCCTTGCTTCCGTCCATCCTTCCGTCGACTCATCCCTCGCTCGCCGAAGACGCTACGTTGGGCGAGGCGCTACAGAGGAACGACTCCGGATCTTTCCTTCATTTCACCGCGCTATGCCTGAGACTAACTGTGCAAACACTACTGTGCGCTCTCCAAGGAGGGGGCGAGGCAGGGGGCAGGGGGCGGGGCGTGGGATATTGGGCGGGGTCTGTTGCTACGGCAGTGACTGTGGGACCCCCGGGACCGAGCCGGGAACAGGCAGTGATGGAGGTCTGACTGTAAACAAGTTCAGTCTCTATTTACAGGAAGGAAGGTCCCAAACCCCTCATCTTTCTTTAAAGAGTCGAAAAAAACGAGGGAGGAAAGGGAAGAAATAGGAGGCGGAGAAGCAGCGTTCCCCTCCGCCCTCCGCCCTCTGCGGGGCTCGGACTCTGGAGAACTTCTTCCCTCGAGTTCCAGGATGAAGAGGAGGAGACGGAATGACAGAGTTTCAGAGGAAGAGAAGTTTGTCCTTTCTGGTTGTTGTTCTTTTTTGCTTCTGCTGCTTCTGCTGCTGCTGTGGGTTCGGTTGTTAGGAGGCGGTGACCAGAGAGTAGATCATACTGAAAGAAAGGAGGAGAAGAAGGAGGAGAAGAAGGTGGAGAAGAAGGAGGAGAAGAAGGTGGAGGCCGCAGTGAGTTGTCATGTGATTGGGCGCTTTGTTCCTCCATTAAATACATTGATCTGACGAGCGACTGGTTTAGTGCATTCAGGAGGGAGGACGGACAGAGAGAGTGTGTGTGTGTGTGTACGTGCACATATCAATCAGTTTCCTGATCAATAGATTTGCTCTGAGGCTCATGAAACAAAGCCTGTGATCACAGATATCAGATCTTTATCTCTCTCCCTCCCTCTCCCCGTCTCTCGCCCTCTCTCCCTCCCTCCCTTGCCATCCTTCCTTCCTTCCTTATAACCTTCTTCCTTCATTGCATCCATCTTTCCCGCATCCATTTGTGTAGGGATGTGGGGATGGTAGCTCAGGAGGTAGAGCTGTTGGTCTAGTCATGTAAAGGTTGCTGGTTGGATCCCAGGCTCCTCCTGCTAGCATGCTGTAGTGTCCTTGAACAAGACACTTAACCCCTAATTGCTCCTGATGGCTGCGTCCGTCGGTGTTTGAACAATTGTAAGTGGCTTTGGATAAAAGCGTCTGATCAATGTAATGTGAAATCCAATAGACCACCCTAACTTTCTTGCTACAATGCTGATGTGGTGTGGTTTAAGCAGCCACACCTGTCTTGGGTCTAGGTAATTGGGCCTGGATCAGAGGTCAACAAGCACAGGTTAAAACACACACACACACACACACACACACACACACACTGAGTCTCTGTCATGACATGTGTCCATCTGCTCCGGGCTTGTTGCATCTCTCCACTCTCTACAATAAACTGGTACTTTCAACACCATCGCCTGTCTTCCTTCCATCCATCCCACCATCCTCCCTTCCCTCCTTCTTTCCTTCCTAATACTTTAACATCCTTTCCAGATTTTCATCTCAGTAAATGATCTGAATTAATCTCAATCGTACAAATAAGTTGAATTAATTCATTTAAATATTTGGAATTAAAAAAACTATAATGACAAACCGATAGAGACATTAAAACCTGTTGGATTTGAATGGAGGATGCTACAATGCTTACCGGTCATTGTTAGCATGAGTTTAAAATTTACATTAGTTGCACTATTTGCTCCTAGAGACCAAACTATCAATTTAAAGTCGTCATTTTACATTTTTAGGCTTGTACCCAAGCCTAAAAATGTCAAAATCCTTCCTGGCATGTTTGTTCGCTTTAATCCTCGGATTGTTTTGGTTGGAGGCATCTGACGTAGCTGCGGAAAGAGTTAGCGCTAAATGCAAAAGAAAGAAAAAGAAAGAAGCCACAAAGAAAAAGAAGAAGCTGCCGGTGTAATGTCATGAATGTGCACAAATCAAGCAGGAGCTTCCTGGAAAGAAAATCCTTAATATTTTACAATATCACCAGA
This sequence comes from Zeus faber, assembly GCF_960531495.2. Classification (NCBI taxonomy): domain Eukaryota; kingdom Metazoa; phylum Chordata; class Actinopteri; order Zeiformes; family Zeidae; genus Zeus; species Zeus faber. The sequence goes on along the minus strand of NC_137189.1, from coordinate 51,230,131 downwards.
GAATTCATGTATTTCTATTTCTCTACCCATACCCAGTAATATTTCAACCTCCACATTTGCAACTCCATATAAGAGTATATACGCCACACCTGGGGATGATAGCACTCCAAATAAGGGCATGTACGTCACACTCAGTGGGGGTGGAACTCCAAATAAGGACAAATATGTCAAAGGGGGGACTTCAAATAAGGGCATGTACGTGGAACTAGGTGGAAAGGTGGAACTAGTAGTGTAGAGGGGTTTGTGCCATCTTAATGTTGAAAATAGGTGGAGTTTCCCTGGCTTCACTTCAAACCACTTTTCCTTCCTTTCCTTTCGTTTCTGTGACAGACGCTGCTTGGAACGACTGCTGTTCCAACGGAGCCTCGTAATGAAGAGGAAACTGCCTTTCAACTGGAGACCATATTTATAGAGGAGATATCTGTGTGTGTGTGTGTGTGTGTGTGCATGCATTGTGTGTTTTGTGCACGAAAGAGAAAAAGCTTTTCATGCTCAGGGAAGAAACATCAAATCAGAAAGTTCACTCATGGAAATGGAGAAAGAAACGCTGAACAACCCTGGACGCTTGTTAGCCTCAAAATACTAAGACTCATCATAAATCAATAACCAGTGATGATGAAAAAGAGATTCCATCAGAGCACTCAATCATTAGTCGTCATGCCACTCCCAACCTGGGATTATTCTGTAATTAAAATAAAAAATAAAAATAGTTATTGATGTGAAGAAATTATATATTAATAGATAGATTTACATCGAAAATGTGTTAATAACCGATAATTGACCGGTCATTCATTAAATAAATAAATAAATAATAATAATAAAAGAATAAATAAAGAAAAAAATTAAATGTAAATATAATAATAATAATGATATTATTAATAATAATAAGAATAAGAGTAATAATTATTATTAATATTATTATTACATTATTATTATTACAACAATTCAATTCAATGTTGTCCCTTTTTATATACATTTTTAACTGTTAGCATGTGATGAATAACAAACGTCCATTATTGTAAAGCGTTGTGTCACAAAAAGTCGAACAGCTTTCCTCCATCAGGATCAGGGCAGGAGAAGAGGTCAGAGGTCAGAGGGTCAAGGTTCAAGGTCATCACTCCAGTTGTGCTGAAACTCAGCTGGACTCGGAGAAGCAGAAAGACCTGAAAACAGAATATCTATCTATCTTTCTATCTATCTACCTATCTATCCGTCTGTCTGTCTGTCTGTCTGTCTATCTGTCTATCTGTCTATCTGTCTATCCGTCTGTCTGTCTGTCTGTCTGTCTGTCTGTCTGTCTGTCTGTCTGTCTGTCTATCTGTCTATCTATCTATCTATCTATCTATCTATCTATCTATCTATCGATCTATCTATCTTTCTATCTATCTGTCGGTCTGTCCAACAATCAATCTATTGATCATTCCATCCATTTATCTATTCATCCATCCATCCATTTAATATACTCAACATCATTTAAAAACATCTGATTATGTGTAGGAGTTTGATCTGCTGTCGTTTGCTCTGGTCTGTCTCTGTGAGGCCAGCTGAGCAGAGTGAGAACACACAGTGTGTGTGTGCATCCATCCATGTGTGTGTGTGTGTGTGTGTGTAGTAGTGTGCACAGTGCACGGTGCGGGGCTGGACTGAGTGGAGCAGGTGGAGCGGGAGAACCAGGTGCAACATCAAGGCAAAGAAGGAGCTCTAAACCGGTCAGAAGCAGGTCCCAGGCCAGTTCACCTCCAGCGGAACCAGTTCACTACAGAGTGGAACCGGTTCAGCTCTATATTCACCACAAAACATAAGTCTCCAGATGGTAAAGCTGGAGACCAGGTGCCGTCCATGTAGCTGATCCACTGATTGGTTATTGATTAGGTTTGGTTTGGTAGATCTAGCGGACCTCCAGGTGGACCTGACAGGCCTCCAGCAGGCCCTGACAGATCTCCAGGAGGACCTGGTGGAACTCGAGCTGGACCTGGTGGACCTCCAGGAGAACCTGGCGGACCTGGAGGTCATGGTGGACCTGGTGGTACTGGAGGTTGTGGTGGACCTTGTAGACCTGGAGGTGAACGGACCTTCTCCCTTGTAGGACTCACTGCTGCTGCTCCCGCTGCTTCCTGTGGAGCCTGAAGCAGCAGATCCGGTCCGGTACAAGCTACAGCAGCGGGCGATGGGTGGAGATGGAGAAGCAGCAAACCGGTTCAAACTGGTTCAGACAGAACCAACACAAGCTAGAGACACTGAGCCGCCATGTTAACCTTATATGTTTTATATTTTATATCATATTACCATTACTGCTGTTATGATAACACTTTTTGTTATTATTATTATTATGATTACTATTGTTATTATTATTATTATTATTATTATTATTATTATTATTATTATTATTATTGTTAAATAGTAGTTGTAGTTATCAATTATATAATTGTATTTTTTATTATAATCAGTCTGAAAAATAATCACTAATATTCATTATTAGTTAGAAATATTTCTACCAGTTATCTGTTGCATTATTATCATAATATATTATTTACAGGCTTTACAGGAACGAGATAAACAAATGGTTTTAATGTAATCATTAGAAAAACAAGGTTTGGGTGAGTTACCCTGGTAAGACTAGTTTAAGCACTTTCGTTTGGTTTCGTTAGTTTGGTTCGAGGCAAGTTGCAGCCGTCAAAGCAGAGACTGTTGGTGTGTGAAACTCAAGATGCAGCTTTACTCTCAACAGCAGCAGGAACCTTCATCCTCTGCAATTTTACTGATCTGGGTGTGGATCAGTTATTGGCATTAACTAGTTTCAGTTCTAACTTATTGTTCTCATATTACTGTGTACCATGCCAGGAGGGAACATAACACTTTTGATTATTTAATGGTTAGATTATTTCATATCGCAGTACTCAATAGAACATTTTTGCCAAAAACGTGAATATGTATTATAGTTCATATTTGTGAACCAGATTATTTTCCTGAGTTAATAAGTCAAACTGTAAGAATAATTGATGCAGATTCATGATAAACATGTTCAATAAAACCCTTTAAGAGCTGAACTGCTCACGAAACACATAAAATAGACATAAAACAAGTCATCAAAAAATATCACAATTTGATCAAATGAATCAAATTTGAATCCACATTGGTGCAATGAGCATGGCCATGATGTTGCTTTGCTACCTGCGTGGTGTTGCTGGGATCAAAACATTTGCAGCATAGAGCTGTGAGCAGGCAAACCTCACGGCGGCAGCAGCACATCCTGTGATTTGCCTGATACATAATGTGCCGATATGTTTCATCGCAGCACGATCACACACATAGAACAACAACTCCATGTTAAAGTTGCAATCCTTTTTTTAGGGGTTCGAGAACCAACAAAATGTGGAAATTATCCCTATTTGGAGGATTGTCAGGATTGGCGTCAGATGTACGGACAGAAGCCGCGTGGAAGCCGTTTGGCCACAAACGTCCCTCAGGGCTCACGACCGGGTCCTCGGACGCTCTCTAACGAGCCAAAGACGTTGGGGGCCAAACGGGAGAGTGCGTGGAGCGCGGGCGAAATCTAACTTTGGGTTTCCATTTCATAGTATATCATAAAGTGAATATGACAAAACAGAAGCAAAAAAGAATAAGGATTGTACCTTTAAGTGTTTCCTTAAGATCTATTACAGGGAAATATCCAGGTTCCACACACTGCGACAACCACACGACACATGGAACAAGAATCCAGAGTGGTTAGTAACATGTTATCATCATCATCATCATCATCATTATCATCATCATCATCATTACAACAGGGTTTCACTTGAAACGCTGTGCCCTTCAGAGGTTCTTGAATGACACTCCAGACTTTGTGATGTTCAAGTCTCGTTTTTCCACGTCTTTCCATAATAAAATACATTTTCAGGATAATTCAACCGTCAACAGGAATCAGAGATTCTTCCATGGCGTACAAAAGCCCAAATAAAAAGCAGCCCCTCACTGCACATTTGGTTCATTATCTCATAGATTAGACAGGTCGTGCTGAGTCGTGCTTATGGCTTAAGGAACAGCGTTTATTGGGGTTTTTGGAGCCCGATCGGAGCTGAACAAGAGGAATCTCAGGTAGAATCTAGGGCTGGGTATTGTTTAAAAAAATACGATACCAGTACCAGTACCAGTAGAAGTACCCTTAAAATGATACCGATACCAATAGAGTACTTCATTCCATACATTGTTTTTTCGAAGATACCCAACATGTGAATGGAAGCATTCAGTTACGTAAAATACCACCACCCCTCCCCATCCAAATGATTTTTACACAAATACATTTTGAAAGTGTTCAAATTATTGAACTATATTATTGATGTATTGTACAATGTAACTGTACAATGAAGTATTTGGGAAGTTTAAACAAATAGCCAGTACAGGAGGAATGATCACAGCGAGGAAGACCTCTTTCACTGTTCATATGGAGTAGACGTTTGTTCATATGACGTAGTTTTAAGACAGAGTTGGAAAATTGCGATCCTATCCTTTAACACAGTGATTCACAAATGGGGGACTCGTACCCCATTTGTGAAGGGGTACTTACGGGTACTGCAAGAAAAAAATGTGTTAAAAAATATTGGTTATATATAATGTTTAAAAAAACGTATACGACGCACATACAGTACATCATGTATGTAATTTATGTAAATGTCATTTGTTTTTCCTAATGCCAGTGAATTAGGGGTTTTCAGCTGATATATTATCTTACAGGGGGTTAGGGGGTACACTTAGGGGGCACACTAGTAAAACAAGTTTGAGAACCACTGCTTCACAGACTGTTGTAGCTGCTGCTGTGCTACTGAGCCAATCACACGTTGCATAAAAGCCAAGAACGCTTGCGCTGATTGGCTGTGAGATAAACCATACAAACAGTCTTTTTTTTCTATATCTGGTGCAAAAAGGATGGAATGCAGGTATTGTTTGACTGGGAGGGGGGCTTCATGACTACTTGGTACTACTTGTACCTCCCACTTGGTATTGGGTTATCTCGGAGTAGCGATACCCAGCCCAAGTAGAATCCATCCCAGAGGAGTAAACATCAGACATTCTGGATGTCACATTGCGCACAAGCTTGGACGGTGTAAAAACGCTGTGCAATGTTGGGGACATCCTCCGCCTCTGAGCATCCATCTACCCCAACATCTTCAAAATGACTCCACCCGTGGATATGAATTTCCATTTCCCAGACCCAGTCACGGTGAAACATCCCTCTCAGTGCGGCCGGTACTCGCACCGCTGCCAATACATGGGCTAAGCGCTGGTGGCTCGGGCGGGGCAGTAATATCAATAGAGTTCTAATATGGACGTGGTGGTATGAGTCTGGATCTGGTCTGGGATGGTGGTTCTGGTGGTTCTGGTGGTTCTGGTGACATGGTGAAATGGTGATATGGTGATGTGGTGGGGTAGTTAAATGTCTTTAAGGAGCGTTACAGTAAAGTTGCGTAATCGCTTAGTGACAGTAAATCCATCAGGACTCTTCACTGACTCCTGGACTCGACGTCCGTCATGGAAGGAGGTTCACGTCGTCTCACCGGAGATTAAATAAAGCCGCGAGATACAAATTCCCCTGAACCGACCACAGAATTCTCCAAAATTGTGTTCACTTTTTTTTTTCGATGCTTCAACTTTGGTATTAAACAGATTTTTGAGGAAAAATAACAAAACAACTTGAAATACTTCACTGTAGTTTGAATAGGAGAGGCGCTATATGGAAATGTTTGTTTTTTCATATTATTAGTTATAATAATAATTCAACAAATATAATATTTGATATATTAAATGATTTCTAATGATAATTTATATAATAATATAATAATAATAATAATAATAATAATAATAATAATAATAATAATAATAATAATAATAATTTCCACGACCAACATATATGTAAGTCATGTGATTGCTTTGTTTGAAACATGCCGTGTCCCCCCAATAGACGCTGCGGGTGGTGTACTCACCAGTACAGGTAGTAGAGGAAGGAGAGCACGAAGAAGCTGAGCTTGCACCACGCCTCCTTCAGGCAGAAGCGCAGCGTGTCTCCGTTCATGACGGAGGCGGGGTCGTACAGCAGCTCCTTGGTGTCCGTGGGGCTGTGGAAGTACCTGCCGCAGGGGGGACACACCACAGGGCGGGTAGTGCACCGTGCCACGCCCACCCGGGGGCGGGGGAGACAGGGGGAGGCGGGGGAGGAGGAGGTCGGATGGAAGAACATGGCATGATGAGTAACATGGACACCATCATGCAGCCCACCCCGGACAAAGATGGAGGCCGGTGGTGGGGAGAGAGGGAGGGAGGGAGGGAGGGAAAGAGGAGAGAGAGAGAGGGAGGGAGGGAAGGAGGGAGAGAGAGAGGGAAAGAGGAGAGAGAGAGAGGGAGGGAGGGAGGGAGAGAGAGAGGGAGAAAGAGAGGGAGGGAGAAAGAGAGGGAGGGAGGGAGGGAGGGAGGGAGGGAGGGAGGGAGAGAGAGAGGGAAAGAGGAGAGAGAGAGAGGGAGGGAGGGAGGGAGAGAGGGAGGGAGGGAGGGAGAAAGAGAGGGAGGGAGGGGGGAGGGAGGGAGGCGGGGCGCCCATTGTCCACAAACTACAAGAGTCCAAAAATGTCAGGTCAGATGCTGGTGGTTTAGAGGGTTAGTGGTTATCATCTTAGATGGGTTGGTTTAGGTTTTAAGCTTTGTCCAGTCTTTTAGAACCACTGGTGTCTGAGAATCATGGGAGGTTGGAACAGTGGCACTGGGAGGGGTAGGGGTAGGGTTGGAGGTAGGGGTAGGGTTGGAGGTAGGGGTAGGGGTAGGGGTAGGGGTAGGGGTCAGGGTAGGGGTAGGGTTGGAGGTAGGGGTAGGGTTGGAGGTAGGGGTAGCGGTAGGGCTAGGGCTAGGGGTAATGTGCCGCAGCGCCCCCTGGTGACTGAGCATCCGTTGCAACGCGGAGCATGAGCCTGGTTTTCTTCGTAGATATTTCAAGTGATTCTCATTCCTCACAGAGCGACAGAGGATTGAAGGGCTTGAAGTTGAAAAAAGACATCACGGTCTACTACTAGTGCTACTACTAAACTACTACTAGTGCTACTACTAAACTACTACTAGTGCGACTACGAAACTACTACTAGTGCTACTACTAAACTACTACTAGTGCGACTACTAAACTACTACTTGTGACAACTACTATTGGTACTACTAAACTACTAGTAGTATCTACTACTAAACTACCGCCCTGCCCCGCCCACCCTAGCACGCCGGCCCCGTCCGTCCCACCCTGCCCTGCCCCGTCCTGCCCCACCCGCCCTGCCCCGCCCACCCTGCCACGCTGGCCCCGTTCGCACCACCCTGCCCCGCCCCGCCCTGCCACGCCCGCCCGTCCGCCCCACACTGCCCCGCCCCGCCACGCCCGCCCCGCCCCGCCCTGCCCCGCCTGTCCCGCACCCCCCCCCCCCCCGCCCCGCCTGCCCCGCCTTGCCCCCCGTGGTGCATCCTGGGAACAGTTTATCTTTCAACATGGCCAGATAAACCAAACACGCGGAATGTGAACATTCATATTGGACCCCTGGTCTGCTCGGTGGTCTTGTGGTGGTCTCACTATGTACAGTATATAAAGTATGTATGTATATATATTACATACTGTATATAAACCATGAAGTCACCCTGAGAGAAGAGGAATCCCGGATCCTCCTTCACTCTTCACTCATTTGGGATTTCAGCTCCTCGGACGCAAAGTGAGGGATTTAAAAGCAAACGAGTGGATGGTAACGTGTTTCCTACGATGCAGAGCCAGGTCCGGATGCAGAGCGTTGCCATGGCTACAGTCCATCCCATCCTCTCCCACACATTGGGACTTGGGGAGGCCCACATCTGGTTCTGCCAGGTTTGATGGTTTTCATGGTTTTTATGGTTTTTATGGTTTTTATGGTTTTTATGGTTTTTACGGTTTTTGGATGAACACACATGTTGTTTATGAACTGAGTCAGGACCTTGATGTGTTTTCAATGTGGTGAAATGAGACTTGGGAATACGTTTCATACATAAATACCTAGATCATAATAATAATATTATATATTTTATAACATATATATTATATGTAATCATGCATATTTGCATATTTGCTTATAATCACCACAAAGAATTGTTGAATGTTAAATGTAATTACTTTTCAATTACTCTTCAATTACAGTTCTATTGAATTACAATTCAATTAAAATTTAATTACAATTCAGTTTGTCTTGTTACATGCACATAAGGTACATACACACACAGTGAGACAGACAGACAGACAGACAGACAGACAGACAGACAGACAGACAGACTGACAGACAGTGAGACAGACGGACAGACAGAGAGAGAGACAGAGAGACAAACAGATGGACATCCTTTGGTTATTCATCTGTTTTCTGCCTTCCAGTTTCTCCCTCCATCATTTTCCATTTTCTTTTTCTCCTCTTCCTCCTTCCCACTCTCACCTTCTCTCTCTCTTTCAACATTTCTTTACTTATAAATGACTAATGTGTTATGTTAATTATTATATTATGTTATATTATATTATATTTTATTATGTAATATTATATTATGTTATATTATACTATATTATATTATATTATATTATATTATATTATATTATATTATATTATATTATATTATATTATGTTATATTATACTATATTATATTATATTATATTATATTATATTATATTATATTATATTATATTATACTATATTTAGATCAGCTTTATCTAAACTGTAACTGTAATTGTTCATTTCCTTATCGAAAGCAACATGGAGGGTCAAACACTTTGTTAAATGTTGAGTTTCCATCCTGCAGGAATCACCAAATATCAGAATTTTTACACATATTTGTAATTATCAGGGCGTGGATGTCATCTTCCAAAATATGAACTTTAATCAGTGGATCTAAGTGTTCACATCCTCCAAACAGGTCATCAGCTGATCCTGGATCTGCTGATGGGGACGTGTTGACAACTTGAACATCCTGATCACAACCTGATCAACACCCGACTTCCTGCTACAGCTGAAGGATTTGACTAATTATCACATTATGATGTCACAGTTCAAATCAATCCGAGAGGGACGCTCCGCGTTCAATTCAACGGATGGAGCGAGAGTGGAGGTGTCGCGTTATTCAGTGGAGAAATAAGAAGTTTAAATTAATCACCCGTGCACACGCACATGCACACACACACACACACACACACGCACAGAACAAACAAAACAACCTGGACGGGATCCTCGTTGCACTCAGCTCTTAAATACCTCTGTACTGGAGACACAGAGATGGAGCTGGTGTCTGGGTGGGGTGCAGGGTGTAGGTGTAGTTACCTCCATGTGTTGTAGAAGAGCAGCGGCACGTTGAGCCCGACGGTCAGCCACTCCTGAGCGCACAGGAACATGATGCAGAACAGTCCATGGATGGAGTACTCCGGCAACACCAACTGAAAGACAACAGCAGAATGCAGCTTTAACACCAACACCAGTCTGTTTTGATTTAGAATGACGGCCATCTTGAAAAAATGGCGGAAGGTAAAGAAACAAAGGTGAAGAAATGCTCGTCGCCCTCCGACCAAACAGGAAAAGGAACCAAACCCCCAAGCCGTTTCATAGGTTTAGAAAAGGGCCCCACAACAACGGTTGCCCGGTTGCCTCAGGGTAAAAGAGACTGAGGTCGATGGCAACCACCGGGTCGGGTCCGGGTGGAGTCAGCGGAGGTGATTTACAGCTGAAGCAGGATTCCAACTCAAAGGAGTCGAAACGAACACAAAGTACAGACGGGAGGAGAGATAAGAGGGAGGAAGATGAGAGGATGAGGAAGACAGCAACAGAGAGGGGGAGGGAGGAGGAGGAAGAACACATGATGAATAGAAGATGACCGAGGAGGAGATTAAAGAAGGAGAAGAAACGAGACGGGGGGAGGAGGGCGAGGGAGGGTGGAGGGAGAGGGAGAGGAGGGAGAGAGAGAGAGAGGAGGGGGTAGGTCGGGATTTGTCCCTCTGCATTGACCACCCCCTGCTGTGCTACATCGTGACAGAAGTATATGAATATGATTTGATTGTTG
>NC_137189.1:51205056-51212556 GCF_960531495.2 Zeus faber | reverse complement strand
ATGTTTCCATGTACATGTTGTGGTTTGTTTCTATATTTATGTTTTTTCCATGTACATGTTGTTGTTTGTTTCTATGTTTATGTTTTTCCATGCACATGTTGTTGTTTGTTTCTATGTTTATGTTTTTCCATGCACATGTTGTTTGTTACTATGTTTATGTTTTTCCATGTACATGTTTTTGTTTGTTTCTATGTTTATGTTTTTCCATGCACATGTATGTTTCTATGTTTATGTTTTTTCCATGTACATGTTGTTGTTTGTTTCTATGTTTATCTTTTTCCATGCACATGTTGTTGTTTGTTAATATGTTTATGTTTTTCCATGCACATGTTGTTGTTTGTTTCTATGTTTATGTTTTTCCATGCAGATGTTGTGGTTTCTTTCTATGTTAGTGTTTTTCCATGTACATGTTTTTGTTTGTTTCTATGTTTATGTTTTTCCATGAACATGTTGTTTGTTACTATGTTTATGTTTTTCCATGCACATGTTGTTTGTTACTATGTTTATGTTTTTCCATGTACATGTTTTTGTTTGTTTCTAGGTTTATGTGTTTCCATGTACATGTTGTTGTTTGTTACTATGTTTATGTTTTTCCATGCACATGTTGTTGTTGTTTGCTTCTATGTTTATGTTTCCATGTACATGTTGTTGTTTGTTTCTATGTTTATGTTTTTTCCATGTACATGTTGTTGTTTGTTACTATGTTTATCTTTTTCCATGTACATGTTGTTGTTTGTTTCTATGTTTATCTTTTTCCATGCACATGTTGTTGTTTGTTAATATGTTTATGTTTTCCATGCACATGTTGTTGTTTGTTTCTATATTTATGTTTTTTCCATGTACATGTTGTTGTTTGTTTTTATGTTTATGTTTCCATGTACATGTTGTGGTTTGTTTCTATATTTATGTTTTTTCCATGTACATGTTGTTGTTTGTTTCTATGTTTATGTTTTTCCATGCACATGTTGTTGTTTGTTTCTATGTTTATGTTTTTCCATGCACATGTTGTTTGTTACTATGTTTATGTTTTTCCATGTACATGTTTTTGTTTGTTTCTATGTTTATGTTTTTCCATGCACATGTATGTTTCTATGTTTATGTTTTTTCCATGTACATGTTGTTGTTTGTTTCTATGTTTATCTTTTTCCATGCACATGTTGTTGTTTGTTTCTATATTTATGTTTTTTCCATGTACATGTTGTTGTTTGTTTTTATGTTTATGTTTCCATGTACATGTTGTGGTTTGTTTCTATATTTATGTTTTTTCCATGTACATGTTGTTGTTTGTTTCTATGTTTATGTTTTTCCATGCACATGTTGTTGTTTGTTTCTATGTTTATGTTTTTCCATGCACATGTATGTTACTATGTTTATGTTTTTCCATGTACATGTTTTTGTTTGTTTCTAGGTTTATGTTTTTCCATGCACATGTTGTTTGTTACTATGTTTATGTTTTTCCATGTACATGTTGTGGTCTGTTTCTATGTTTATGTTTTTCCATGCACATGTTGTGGTTTGTTTCTATGTTTATGTTTTTCCGTGCACATGTTTTTGTTTGTTTCTATGTTTATGTTTTTCCATGTACATGTTTTTGTTTGTTACTATGTTTATGTTTCCATGTACATGTTGTTGTTTGTTTCTATGTTTTGTTTCAATTTACATGTTGTTGTTTGTTTCTATGTTTTGTTTCAATTTACATGTTGATGTTTGTTTCTATGTTTATGTTTTTCCATGCACATGTTGTGGTTTGTTTCTAGGTTTGTGTTTTTCCATGTACATGTTTTTGTTTGTTTCTATGTTTATGTTTTTCCATGCACATGTTGTTTGTTACTATGTTAATGTTTTTCCATGCACATGTTGTGGTTTGTTTCTATGTTTATGTTTTTCCATGCACATGTTGTGGTTTGTTTCTATGTTTATGTTTTTCCATGCACATGTTGTTGTTTGTTTCTATGTATATGTTTTTCCATGTACATGTTTTTGTTTGTTTCTATGTTTATGTTTTTCCATGTACATGTTTTTGTTTGTTACTATGTTTATGTTTTTCCATGTACATGTTTTTGTTTGTTTCTAGGTTTATGTTTTTCCATGCACATGTTGTTTGTTACTATGTTTATGTTTTTCCATGCACATGTTGTTGTTTGTTTCTATATTTATATTTTTTCCATGTACATGTTGTTGTTTGTTTCTATGTTTATGTTTCCATGTACATGTTGTTGTTTGGTTCTATGTTTATTTGTTTCACCCGTGTTGATTCTCCCTCTTGGAGTAATAATGATGATTAGTTGTTTAAAGACCAAAACATGGTAAGATGGTTCTCCAGGGGGTTGGTGGTGGTTGTATAATATAAAGCTGTGCTCAGCTCGTCTCACAGGTCGTCACAGGACAGAGTTATTGCAGCAGTTGTTGATGATTAAAGAATGAATAAATAGTTTCATTGCAGGTTGACAAGTTCAACTCCACTTGCAGACTAACTCTGTCCTAGATGCAATGAAACAAATACTCTGTGTTGAATGTCCAGCATGCTGACAGCACAGGGTAAAAAAAAAGAATAAAACCTTAATTCACTGTCACTCTAAATGAGAGAGAAAAATATCCAGAATATTTTCTACTAAACGTCTTATAGGATAATGTGTTGAAACGAGTTGAATCCATCCCGCATGCAAAACAGAAAAAGAATGTTCACTCCGAACCGATTCCATGGGAAATCCAAAACCATTCCCATCCAAGAAAAACGGTTCATCCGGATAAGTGAAATGGAAAAAGTACCTTTATGACTCAAGTATCCGAGAGCCGAAAATTCTGTTCTTTTACGATTCGATTTTCCGTCAGAATACTCCGCTCTTGAAACCTAACACGACAGCCTTCCTAGCGGCCATCAAAACACCCGCTCCACAATTCACCGGGAGGCTGCGAGCATGTGTACGAAATGTACTGGAAGGAACCCATCTCTCATGGACTGGTGCTAACCCGCAGACTGACTCCAAGTGAACCACTCGTCAGGAAGTCGGCTCGACCCAACACTGGGGACTTTAAACACTTAAATTCACAATTACATTTAGAATCATTTTGACGTACAGGCTCAAAAGAGACTAATCACCAAAACAAACTGCCTAACCCTCATTCTGATGGGCGTTTAAATCTGCAGTTGATGCAACACTGGCATCCATTTTGTCCTCTGCAGTGAATCAGAAGAAGGTAAACAATACAACACCAAACCCCATATCTAGAATAATATAATATAATATCTCTAACCATACGTCTCTGAGCGGGAGGGACTTTTACACCAAGACCACAGCGATGCTCAGCTCTGATTGGCTGCAGGGCAATCTGTTCCATTGTTTTTGCTGGAACTGCACACTCACCAAAACAATCTTATCAGTTTAAAATGGATGTGCTGGGGAGTGGGGCCACTGCTTCATATCTGTAAGATAAAGTTCTATCTCCGGTTCAGCTGGACACAGTGGAGGACAGGACACATCATCTGGAATAAAGTGTGGAATGGAAGCTCAGGCAGTGAGCTGTGAGCAGTTACCGTCGCTGACCGCCAGGGGGAATTATCCGACACAAACACTCCTCATTCGTTCAACTTATATTTTTTCTGAATGTTTTGGCAACTTAAAATGAGGAACTAGTGAGCTGCGGACCGAGCCCTCCGCTGCGGAGTGCGACGCTCAGCGTAATGGTCCGGTCCACTCGAGGGGTGTCTGAAATCATATTACAAGAGTCTTCCAGGCAAATATATTGTAATGTTTACAGTTACAGGTAAGAAGGATATATAAACGTTTCCACCCCCTAACCTGTTGTTATTACCTCCTTTTGGGATGGAGGGGTCCAATTGTTAATTAGGGGCGTGTCAGACCCCCAATCCCGGCCGTAATTCGAACGATGCATTTAAGCTTTTGTCCGAAGTGACTCACCATCAGTACATTTTGTCGTGGTATCAAAGTGACTGTATAGGTTTGGGCCTCTCTGCTTCCCCCCCGCAGCCCCACTTGGCTGACCACACTTCGAGACAAACCCCTTTCCAGTTGTACAACGAAAAGCTTTAGACTAATTTTGTTTTTTAAACTCCCCCTGCTGACGAAGCCCCTTGCTCGACCTCACGGTCCAGGCTTCCCAGCCTTGCGTGCTTAGTTACTGTTGCTACGTCCAACGAACATCGCTGGGAATAGGGAACTGGCTGCTGAAATCAGCAAACCATTGATCTATGAAGACAATGACGGACAGAATATCTCGACGTGGAAGGATTTGGAAGCATTATATCCGTTCAGGATCACTTTTTGATGTTATTTTTTCTCTCACGTTGTTCTTGTAACTGTGGTGCGAAACCCCGGTTTGAGACCCACTGATCAAGTGTCCTGCTGAGTGTAACGCGTGCCTGTACCAGCAGGGGGCGTCCTGTCTCACACCGTCCAAGGTAATTGCGTTGAACAAGGGAGCGGAGGAAACCACGGAAAAGCAGCGTACGTGGACGCGCCCGGGGACCAGGTGATAAGTGTCCATCGCTGGTCAGACCATGATGGTGCATGTTTTTGGTGGAGGTCCTTACTGACGTGAGGTGGAGGAAACCCCATGTGAGCACGGGGAGAACATGCAAACTCCACACAGAAAGGCTCCTGTTTGGGAGATAACCCACCGGAGCACGGTGCCAACAGCGCCCCAGGCGGGAATCAAACCCAGGACCTTCTTGCTGTGAGGCAGCAGTGCAATGCACTGTGCCAAAATGGCCAGGAATATAAGTTGAAAAAAACATTCTTGACAACTCTCAACATATTTTCAAAACAGAGTTTGATTTATAAATTGTAGAAAAATGTTAAACCATGGAGTTAAATATTCCTGTTAGATTACACAGGAAACACAGCTAACTTACCATGACGTGTCCAGGTGAAGATCATTCCTCCATATTCCATGTGATGTGAAGTCACAATGTGAAACCCTTTTGATGGAGTTCAGCCTTTAAATATTACGTGTTTTACACACACAGAGACATCATTGTGGAGGGGGCATGTCACCGACGTCACTTCCACAAACAAGACGAGGCTCCTGTTTCACTTGTCTGTGAAAACTCCATGTTGTTATGGATGAGGAGAAGTGGTTGGAGGAAGATCTAAATCATACCGGGACCTTATTCTGACCAGTGTGATAAATCAAAGTCAGTTTAAGCAGCGCGTACTGGACGTCATTTCCCTTGATGAGAGTCAGTACTTCCACAGCGACGCTGGATGTGATGTTACTCCAGACTTGGAGAACATTTCAAACAGTGGATTTCAACCTGAATGTGACGATGAAACGAAATATTTTCAAGAACCACCGGAGGGGACCGACGACACGCCCGTTGATGTTACAATGGAAGAAGTTGATGACGTGATCAAGTCCGTTGAGGTTGGTGATTTAAAATAAAATAAAATAATTCCACTTTAATAAAACATGTATATTCTCACTGTTAAATAAAAGCTTTTGTCAAAAATACGTTCAACGTTCCCT
This sequence comes from Zeus faber, assembly GCF_960531495.2. Classification (NCBI taxonomy): domain Eukaryota; kingdom Metazoa; phylum Chordata; class Actinopteri; order Zeiformes; family Zeidae; genus Zeus; species Zeus faber. Next base: position 51,207,069 of record NC_137189.1, on the reverse strand, counting down.
CAAAACACAAGAACAAAGCAGTGATTGGCCCATTCAGCAGGATGTTAAGTAGCCATGTGGCTTTGGCTCTGCGTTTGCATTCCAGGAGCTGAATGAAGACGAGTCTTGGCGAAACATTGAAGGTGATTATGTCAGAATCACAGTTTGCCAAACCCTTGTCATTAACAAGTCATAGCTTTACATTCTTTTTGCTTGATTTGCACAAGTGACACCTGGTTTGGAAGCTCTGATTCTCCACTTTCAAATGATGCAAAAATAAAAAGTTGAAAGCCGCCAAATGACCCTAAAGTCTGCGGTGGGTCACAAATATGAAAACAAACTTGCGTCAGGCGCTGTAAACCCAGAGCCATGTTGCTTTTTAGAGTCAGCATAGTGTAATGATAACAAGTCCAGGTGGAGTTCTTCTACATTGAGGTCTGTGCCTCCTCAAACACCAGGGAGGAAGCTAAAAGTCCTGCGTGAAAAACAGCCGGAGCCAGAAGAGTCTGAAGAACCAGAGCAACCATGACCGCTTGCAATCCCAATCAGGATCAGGATCAGAAAAATTACGTTTTAGGATTTCAGGATGACTATCTGATGGTTTTGGTGTCAGAAAGTCCTGTTTCTACCCTCAACCATGACGTGGGGTTTGGCGCTGAGACCAGACCCCTGTGGTTCAGAGATGTAGACAACGAGCGTCGGCTGGAAATTACCATTTTATCAATAAAGGGTTAAAATGCAGCTTCTCAGCCGGAAGCCAGTCTGACCTCCATGACCTCTGTGTCCTTTTCGCGTGAAGTGAATTACATCCAGTGTTGGGCAGTAATACTTTTACGTTTCCTGGTAGCTAGTATTGTATTGAATTACTAATAACATTTCAGTAGTAATATTACAGTTCCCCCCGAAAAATAACTTGCTACAACTTTCCTTTTGATGATTAATTTTCGTAAATCCCATTTTCTCATCATTTGGTCTCAAGGAGAAATACATCGCATGATCTGATCGCGCTCATGTGTTAGGAAGGCACATACGGCCCCGCCCCTAAGCTACGTCGCAAATCAACGGCAGGACCTGCTGGACGACGATATTTTACGTGATGGCGCTTCATGGTATCTGCAAGCGGGAGCGAATGTGAGTGTAAACAAACATGGATGGTGGGAACATAGCGCTTCAGGAAGTGACTCATTGGATGGGTCAGGGATGGTTCCAACATCTGTCTGTCTGCCACGCGCTGCGGTTACATAAGGTGAGGGCGGAGGACCGAGCCGATGGCGTTTTACTACACGTAGAACAGAACAGAATACATCTTTATTGTACAAGCAGGACACAACAACATTGTCCTCTGCATTTGACCCGATCTCCACCTAGGAGCAGTGGGCCGCCGCAGTGCCGCGCCTGGGCACCAACCCCAGCTCTTTTGCCGGTGCCTTGCTCAGGGGCACCGACAGATGTATCACTACATGTGGAAGACGCAGGAGGTAACTGAAGCCTTCGCTGCGCTGAGCGGCGATGACCCCGACATCAACACAGACAACACGCAGAGTCTGAATTTGAGGAGAAAGGACATCATGACCAAGTTTGTTGTGTAACGGAAAAGTAGTATAACGTGTAGTGTAAGGAGAGTACAGTTGGCAGGGAGTAATAAGTAAAGTAAAAAGATTACTTTTGAAAAGAGTAACGAGTAATGAGTAATAAATTACACATTTTGAGTACCGAACAAAAGACTGATTATATCCACCTCAACCTCCATTTGCAGCTCCATCTTCATCTGCACCTCCACCGTGGAGCTGAAAGGCAGCTTTTCCCCTCTACCCTCCTGAGATCAAGCCCACTCTCCAATTATTGCCTCGACCCCTTCGGAGCGGCCCCGCCCGTCAGAACAGGAAACTGTGACTACACGTGGCAAAATCTAATTACACCTGGTTTACACCCAGTGGAGCAGCGGAGCGGCGCCGGGAGTTCAAACTGATCCGGGATGGAGTCGTGGGCGTCAGGTCCTGTCTGGATTCTGAACGTATGCTTAAATCCAAGCAG
>NC_137189.1:51192556-51200056 GCF_960531495.2 Zeus faber | reverse complement strand
TTGGCCTTTTATCAGTTGATTCCTGAATACAAATACGGAATATTGTGTGTATGTGCTGCGTGCATCGACGTCCAGGTGTGAATCTGCTTTTAAGGTTTGATTTCTCCTCCAGTGGATTCCATGCAGAATGACTCCAGCGTCTCAGTCCGTAAACACTGAAGATGAAGATGAAGATGAATCAAAAACGTCTCCATCTCATGGAAGCCACGGCAGACTCATGGAGAGGAGGTGATTCTCTTTCATCTGGAGGTGTATTCCCTGTGCTGTATATGCATCATACAGTAAAACTCAGATTTCTGGGAATATTCACGGAATTTTGAATGAATTCCATTGAATCTGTTTATATTAATCAGAAGTTTTGATTTGTTCTTTTCAACGTGATCGTTTCTAAGCTTCATGAATTATGAATTATCTTCTTGTTAATGTAGAGATAGATTTGAGAGATAGAGCAGCAGTGGAAAGGAGATGACGGAGAGGTGGAAAGAGAGAGACAGATAGAGCAGCGGCTGAAAGGAGGATGACAGGGAGGTGGAAAGAGAGAGACAGATAGAGCAGCAGCAAAAGGGGGATGACAGAGAGTGAGCGTGTGAGCGGGCGAGAGCTCGTAGGGCGTATTGATGCGTCTAGTGCAGCATACTAGAGAGATGTTGCTTGTAGAGATGCATGTGACTCCCCTCCCTTAGTTCCTGCCGCTGACCAACCCAGTCTGGGTAAAGGAAGCCGAGTGCGTTAGTCTTCCGAGGTCAGTACATAGCCTCTCCATCGCCACGACTTCTGCAGTGCCTCCCCGTGGCCACACACGGTAACTGGGTATCGCGAGGTCCCAGGCCAAACTGTAGGAGATCTCGGAGCAGCAGTGGGCCCCAGAGGCAAGGCGCGCAGGCCCACCGGTGTGTGGACAAGCCCTGGCGTCTGCCAACCACTGTCCCAGCTATGGGTTAAATAGCATGGGCAGATGGGGCTCATAGCCTTGGACGGCAACCCGTCTAGGAGAAGGACACTCTGAACTAAAACCGGGACTGCGAGGAGTTGCGGCCCACAGTCCGCTATCAGCATAGTAAAGCCAACCATGGAGTACAAAGTCACCCCAAATCCTATACTTCCAGCGGCGGGAGTCCGCAGGAACGGTGGTGCTGGTCCTCCTTCTGGAGGGCACCATGACGACAGGACCTCAAACCCTGGGAGTGTCCCAGGGAGGGTCCTGTCCGATCGCAGCACTCCGTCCAATGCACTCATGCGCTGTCGGAGACCATTCGTTATGGGAACCTTCAACGCATGCACAGCGAGAGAAGAAGCTAGGTTTATTGAGCTAGCACACTGTGCTGAGGAATGGGGAGTGGAGATCCTGGGGATCCAAGAACACAGAAGAGTGCACACTGATGACCCGATCGTGTACCGCAGAGTGGAGAGATGCACGTTCATCTCTGCATCAGCGTGGCGAAACGAGGCCCAGGCCGCGACAGGCGGCGTTGGGTTAATGCTGAGTTCTCGACGCAAGGCTTGGACCAGAGGACGCAGCCCTCCCTTACCACGACGCTACCAACCGCAACGGCGCCTACCTCACTGCCTTCCTCATGGAACACGAGCTGCTGGCGGCAAACACAATCTTCCGGAAGAGAACAGGCAAGAGATGGACCTTCCAAGATCGAGCCACGGGTACGCTTGCGGGTGAGACTGAGCCTCAGGGTCCCTAAACCAAGTCCTAAGATCTGGCGGGACTGGAAAGCGTTCTCAAACGACCCTGGCCTTCAAACCAGGTACACGGAGGAGGTGAGGAAGCGTTTCCAGCAGCTGGACAAAGGATCGGAGTCCAGCAACAAATACATGCGTTTCATTGCTGCGAACGAGGAGGCGACCAAACTATGTGTGCTCATGATGGAGAGAGTCAGATCCTCCCGGCGATCGAAACACCCCGAGGTAGTAGCGGCGCGAGGGTATGTGGAGGAAGCCCGCCTCAACTATGAGCGGGTACCAACAGTGGAGAGACGTAGGGAGCTGAACGAAGCCAAACAGCTTCTCTTCAACACCTACGACACCATCAAAGGGGAGGAGCTGATGGAGAAAGTGCAGAGAGTGAAGGAAGGGCAAGGTGGACAGAGATATGGGGAGGCCTGGAGGGCAATCAATGAAATGACCAGGAGGAAGAGGACCAAGGAGGGACAGGTCGACGGACACAGCCCTGAGGAGAGGGTGACAACCTGGGCCAGGCACTTCCAGAGGCTGCTGGGAGAGACGGCGGAAGCAGTGGAGGAAGATGTGCCAACAGTCCTCCAAGACCTGGGAATTGATGATGGTCCTTTCATGGCTGGGGAGGTCGCCAGGGCAAAAACCACTGTGCCGGTCCAGATGGTCTACCCCCAGAGGTCCTGAAGAAATGTGATCTCGACGACATCTTTCTAGATTTCTGCAACCTTGCTCTGCTGCACAATAGGCAGCCTGATATGTGGTCTCTATCGGACATCATCCCAGTGCCCAAAGCAGGAAATCTCTCGAAACCGGACAACTACCGAGGCATTAGCCTGACATGTATCCCTGCAAAGATCTACAATCGCATGATACTGAACAGGATAAGACCTGCCATCGACCCTCATTTGAGGGAGAACCAGAACGGCTTTCGGGAGGGGAGAACAGCCCAGATCTTGACACTCAGGAGAATAATTGAGGAGGTGGGGAAGGACAACCTGACTGCAGTTATGTGCTTCATTGATTTCAAAAAGGCTTTTGACTCGATCCACAGAGGCATGATGGTGAAAATCCTTAAGGCGTATGTAATTCCTCCCAACCTACTCCGAGCAATAGAGACCATGTACGCAGGAACAAGGGCCAAGGTGATGACCCCAGATGGCAACAGTGAGGAGTTTGACATCCTGGCTGGCGTTATGCAAGGGGACACACTAGCCCCCTTCCTCTTCATCATAGTCCTCGATTACGCACTCAGGAAGGAAATCAGCAGGCGAGAGCAGGAACTTGGCTTCACGCTAACACCAAGGAGGTCAAGACGACATCCCGCCGTGGTCCTCACAGACCTTGATTATGCGGATGACATCAGTCTGCTCTCCAATAATGTGGAACAAGCACAAGAACTACTGAAAAAGGTAGAGCTAGAGTGCGCCAAAGTTGGCCTGAGGCTAAACGCCAAGAAAACTGAGGTCATCACCGTTAACGTTCCACCAGAACCTCAACCTCTGACTACAGCAGGAGGAACTGTGCTGAAAGAAGTCGATGACTTCAAGTACCTGGGTTCATGGGTCAACTCAACTGAGCAAGATCTGAAAGTGAGGAAGGCACCTGCATGGATGGCCCTGAACGGCATGTCCAGTGTATGGAACTCCAACCTCCCCCGCCAAATCAAACTCAGCTTCTTCTATGCGACAGTAGAGTCCGTTCTCCTCTATGGCAGTGAATGCTGGTCCCTGGAGCCAACCCTAGAGAAGTCCCTGGACGGGTGCTACACCAGGATGTTGCGTGTAGTGCTTAATATCAGCAAGAGTACACATGTAACCAACAGAATTCTGTACGAGGGAATACCAAGGGTGAGCGAGAAGATTGCTGCAAGGAGAATGACACTAGCAGGACACTGCCAGAGACACCAGGAGCTGCCAGCCAGCAAACTGGTACTGTGGGAGCCAACACATGGGCACCGGTCACGAGGACGTCCCACTTTAACATATGTGGATGAACTCAAGAATGATGCGGAAGCACAAAGCACCAACGAGCTGGCCAGATGTATGGAGAACCGGGATGACTGGAAACAACGAAGAAAGGCCCGTCTGAGGACGCCCTAGAGAGAGAGGTGGAAAGAGAGAGACAGATAGAGCAGCGGTTGAAAGGAGGATGACGGAGAGGTGGAAAGAGAGAGACAGATAGAGCAGCGGCTGAAGGGGGATGACGGAGAGGTGGAAAGAGAGAGACAGATAGAGCAGCGGCTGAAAGGGGGATGACGGAGAGGTGGAAAGAGAGAGACAGATAGAGCAGCGGCTGAAAGGAGGATGACGGAGAGGTGGAAAGAGAGAGACAGATAGAGCAGCGGCTGAAAGGAGGATGACAGTGAGGTGGAAAGAGAGAGACAGATAGAACAGCGGCTGAAAGGGGGATGACGGAGAGGTGGAAAGAGAGAGACAGATAGAGCAGCGGCTGAAAGGGGGATGACGGAGAGGTGGAAAGAGAGAGACAGATAGAGCAGCGGCTGAAAGGGGGATGACGGAGAGGTGGAAAGAGAGAGACAGATAGAGCAGCGGCTGAAAGGAGGATGACGGAGAGGTGGAAAGAGAGAGACAGATAGAGCAGCGGCTGAAAGGAGGATGACAGTGAGGTGGAAAGAGAGAGACAGATAGAGCAGCGGCTGAAAGGGGGATGACAGAGAGGTGGAAAGAGAGAGACAGATAGAGCAGCGGCTGAAAGGGGGATGACGGAGAGGTGGAAAGCCTTTGTTCTATACTTCAAAAGTCCTGGGTCTGCTTTGAAGTGGAGCACAGAGCGTCATGGCAACCACATGGGACGAACACTTCACCTTGACTTTCACAGAGAAAGGACAGAAAGAAGACATGAAGGGCGGAAGAAAAGAGAGAGAGGGAGAGAGAGAGACAGCGATAGATAGAGAAAGATGACAGAGAGATTCAAGATTCAAGATTTTTATTTGTCACATACATATACATACTTTCATACATATATGCAGTGAAATGTAAAGCAACGCACCCGGTGAGAGACAGAGGGTGAGAGGGAGAGAGAAAGAGAAAGGGACATAGAGAGACAGAGAGAGATAGAGAGAGACAGATAGAGAGACTGATAGAGGGAGAGAGAGACAGAGAAACAGAAAGAGATAGAGAGAGAGAGAGAGACAGAGAGACAGAGAGACAGAGAGACAGTGAGAGCTAGAGAGAGAAAAAAGACAGATAGAGGGATAGAGGGTTTTCTCTCTGTTCTTTCTGCTGCGTCGTCTCAATCTGAAGAACAAAGTTGAGTCCAAACAGAGAAATTAATGTTTTACCAGAATGTCTGAACAGGACGACTAGAGTGTCACACAAGTCTCATCCCAGAGCGTCACACAAGTCTCATCCCAGAGCGTCATACCAGTCTCACCCCAGAGCGTCACACCAGTCTCACCCCAGTCTCACTCCTGATAAAACCTGGGAACAAGGTGCAGGTCCCAAAGCTGCAGGTCCAGAGCTACAAATCATAGAGCTGCAGGTCAAGAGCTGCATGTCCAGAGCTACAGGTCCAGAGGTGCAGGTCCTAAAGCTTCAGGTCCAGAGCTTCAGATCCCAGAGCAGTAGGTTGAGAGTTAGATGTCCAGAGGTGCAGGTCCTAAAGCTGCAGGTCCAGAGCTACAGATCCTAGAATCGCAGGTCAAGAGCGGTATGTCCAGAGCTGCAGGTCCCGAAGCTGCAGATCCTAATGTAGCCCTGCAGATCCCAGAGCTGCAGAATCTCGAGCAGCAGACGGTCTAAGATCCCAGTTACAGAATCTACCGGAGGTTCATCATAGTGAACTCTTTAGTGTAAAGTATAATATCCTCGTCGTACATGATGTAAAACTGCGGCTCTCTCATGAAACTCTACTCTTTCAGAAGCTGGTGCTCTGCTCTTCCTTAAACTATGAAACCGTGATGACAAGATGGAAGTTGTTCAATGAAACCAGATCAGCTCACACTAATATTTCAAACCTCAGGTCCTGGATCGCGCGTGGTGGTTCAAATATGACATCACGCCAACACTCGTGTTCATTAAAAATTTATATTTTACCTCCCGCTCCGTCCCTATGTCGCTCTGCAGCTGAACTCCATTAGAGGTGTGGACTGAACATATTTCATATTTCATATTTCATATTTCATATTCCTACCTTGCTGCATCGCTGCTGCACAGATGGTAAGAGCTGCATATTATTAATATTAATTTAATAGAATTTCAGAGTTTCATAGAGTTTCATAGAGTTTCATAGAGCGTGGACAAATGCTACTGTAGTCAAGAGATAAGAGGTAGCACTAATTTATGGAAGAATTTAGTGTCATGAAAATGTTGAAGGGATGAAGAAAGAAAGGAACGAATGAACGAAAAGTGGAACATTCAATTGGTTCTAATAAAATGTAATGTTTAATTTTCATATCGTGAGAATATTATGTTAAACCACACACACACTGAATGAAACTGAAAATGGAGGGAGAGAGACAGATGAGAACAACTGTAAGAGAGAGAAGCAGAAAAAGGGAGGGAGGGATGAAATGATGATGACACAAAAACTGAGGGAGAGGGAGACTGGAAGCGACTTGAAGAGAGAGAGAAAGACAAACCCAAAAATAAAGGGAACAGGGATAATGAGTACACTGGGAGGTTTACTCTGTTGCTGTGACAACGCACCAGCACCGTGTTCCCAGCAAGAGACACACACACACACACACACACACACACAGAAAAATACACACACACACACACACACACACAGAAAAATACACACACACACACACACACACACACAGACACACACACAGAAAAATACACACACACACACACACACACACACAGAAAAATACACACACACACACAGAAAAATACACACACACACACACACACACACACACACAGAAAAATACACACACACACACACACACACACAGAAAAATACACACACACACACACACACACACACACACACAGAAAAATACACACACACACACACAGAAAAATACACACACACACACACACACACACACAGACACACACACACACACACACACACACACACACAGACAAATACACACACACACACACACACACACACACACACACACACACACACAAATACACACACACACACACACACACACACACACACATACACACACACACACACACACACACACACACAGACAAATACACACACACACACACACACACACACACACACACACACACACACACCCTGATTAATCTGCTTTGTTCTGCAGATTCTGCTTCATGAAACACAATTGCACACAAATATGCATTTGCACACCCCTGTCACAGTGTGTGTGTGTGTGGGGGGGGTTATGTGTGTTTGTGTGCATGTGAGTGCCAGTTCAAATCCGACTTGTAGAGACTGATCTTAAGGGTTTATCTGAACCTGATTATAACTTGATTAAAACCTGATTATTACCTGATTATAACCTGATTATGACTTGATTATTACCTGATTATTACCTGATCATTACCTGATTACAACCTGATTATAACCTGATTATTACCTGATTATGACTTGATTATTACCTGATTATTACCTGATCATTACCTGATTACAACCTGATTATAACCTGATTCCAACCCGATTATAACTGATCACAACCTGATTATAACTGATTACAACCTGATCACGACCTGATTACAACCTTAACTGAGCCTCCTGTCAGTGTGCAGTACCTTGCGGAGCAGCGTGCAGATCCTCTCGATGTTACGCAGCCTCTCTCTCTGCAGGAAACACAACATGGAGGACATTGTTAGTTTGATGTTTAATAGAAACATTCACACAGAC
>NC_137189.1:51145056-51182556 GCF_960531495.2 Zeus faber | reverse complement strand
TCCTTTGAACTTTTAGGAACTTACTTGTTTTAACCGGGCTACATGTAAATTTGACAAACCATTAAATATTTGACTATTTCCATTTTGCATTTTTGGCTATTTGTATATATTTGACATTTTAATTTGAATTATTATTTTTTTAACCTTTATTCTCTTCATTTTGGACTGATAATGGGGACCTATTATGTTCATTTTTACACAAGTGAATACATGTATAGGTCTCTGAGGTTCCCAAAACATGTTTTGAAGTTTGTGGTTGAAAATACCACTCAGATGATGCATTCTAGCCGTTCTAACATGCCTCCATACCCTGCTGTTCCAAAACGGGCTGTTTTTTGTGGGAGGGGCCACCCTCCTGAGGCCCCAGCTTCTGTCAGCCAATGGGGTGTGAGCGTGGCTTCCGGGTTCTGCCGTCTTTACTCCGTCACTTCCACTGATTTCACTTCATCGTTCTAACAAAATGTGTTTTTGAACAACTTTGAGGTGAAATCATCCAGTTTGAATCTGCATCATATCACTATAGACAGCACAGTGCTGTATCTACAAGGACTCATTTTAAAGTTTATTCCCACTTTGCTTGCCCTGTTTCAAGCTTGTGGAAGACACGGACACTGCACGTGGGGATTTTTTGTTTAATGTAAACGTCTGAAAATATAATAAATTAAATACATCTACAATAAAAACACTTCAAAAACATTTCTATTGGTTTAGTTGGGAGAAATGTACAGCGGATGGTGCGTCGCAGCCTACAGATGATCAACCCTATAGTTACATTTTTCTTGTTTTGGAAAGAAACTCTGTTGTTGAGTTACTCAGATGGGGGCGGTTCTAATTCTACTGTGGGTCCTGTGATGCAGGACACACTCCACCCAGCCTCCTCTCAACAATAAACTGATGTCTACAGCCCATCGTCGTCTGGGTCTCTGTGCTGGAGGACCCTGAAACACCACTTGGGTGGCGTGCGGTTGGAGAAACTGCCACAAGTCCCCTTTAAGCTTTTTCTTTTTTAATGCTTATGGTCTGCGCTGTAGTGCACCAAACCTCACCAGAAGAAATTCCTCGTTCTATCATGTAAACGCACCTGGAACAAATAAAAAAAAAACGAATCTGATTCTGACTCTGGGGGCTGGAGGGTGTGTTTCCCTAATTTCATGCGAGTTACGGCAGCTGATCCCCTCTGCGGCCATGCTTTGCGCTAACACAGTTAGCGGGGATGTAATTGGTACGGATCTTCTCGTCTGAATCTGAAGACGATTCCGAAAAGGGAGTGACCTGTTGCATGGTCTCTGCTTGTCCCCCCCCCCCCCCTCAATCCCCCTCCACCCCTTCAGACTCCATCACCCGAATCACCCTGTCCCCTTCCCCCTGCGTCTCATCCCTTCCTTCCTCTGGAGTGAGAGCTTCCCTTCTTCCTTTCCGAACCCTGCGATGCTGAACGGAGTCCCCGTCTGTTTAAATGAGTCACAGCTTCACGCTGAGTCAGAATCAGGACTTGGTTTGAGCTTCAATACGATGGACGAGGAGAAGGTTGAACATCCTCACGAGAGACAGAAGCTCCACGCAGTCACACATATTTATATCAGAACAAATGGGATTTTTGCATCTTGTTAACTGATATTTATGCCAGAATATCTGTATTTTGCTCTGCAGGAAGGCAGCCTGTGCAGTTCAATTTGCAGAGCTGCAATTCAAAACCATATCATGCGATGCATGCATCAAGTCCCTGTTCTGGAAAATTGACAAAAAATTTTGGGAATCTGAGCTCCATCGATACCGACTTAGGACCTGGGGATTGGAAGTGGGAGTAAAACCTGTAAAAAAATTTCCATCGGTTATTGTTTTCGATTCTTCCTGTTTAAAGAATAAATGCATTGATAAAAAATATATTTTTTAAAGCAGCATTATGTAACTTTTGGTATTTGGGATTTGGCACCCCCACAGTTTCTGGGGGGGGCGGCTACGCTTAGTATGAAAGTTTTTAACGCACACTTTGACCGGCAAGTTTATGATTTATCAAGGTTTTTTTCATAAAGTTAACCAGGCAGAAAAACGGTAATTACCGGAGCCAAACATCCAGGAATTGACGTAGTGCCGTGAAAGCGTAACAACCGCGGTTTCATACCCAAAATCAGAAGTTACGTTGTGCAAGAACAGGTGTTGGGGGGCAGTGAAAGAGGTGCCATTCTCCATTTTACAGATCAATGTGTCATCAAAATAATTCTGAAGCTGTTATTTTAAGGTTAAAAAGTGACAGTGTTGCTTTAATATGTCTCCTCTCCCTCTCTCTGTCTCTCCCTCTCTCTGTCTCTCCCTCTCTCTGTCTCTCTGTCTCCCTGTCTCCCTCCCTCCCTCCCTCCCTCCCTCTCTCTGAAAACAGAATGAGTGCTTCCTCTGCTGTGTCAGTGTTGCGACGCTTCCTTCACGCTTCGCCTCGACCTGCGAACGTCCTGTCAGAACGTCCAGAACGTGACAGCTTCTCAGCGGGACGCGGTGACTCAGACCCAACACGAAACAAACTGGAACCGCAGAGTTTGACCGCTCAGAGCAACCGCTCGAGGGCCAGATTTGGGCGATAGTCTTGTACTATGCCATCCATCTTGTACAATCAGTACCATCTCGTGGATTATAACAACGTTCCTACACTGTTACTTACGTTCCTACACTTGTAAAACACTGTCATTACAGTTTCCCTCAGGTCAGGTTCTGACTGTTAGAACAAGGCTTAACAATAACGGTTGCCCAGTTGCCCCACAATGGCAACCACATTTGGGCCATTTTCAACCATCTCAAACTCGCCATCCGTTCTGAAATCTACTGATCGCACTTTGAAAGGATTACACCTCGGCAACCGTTTTGCTGATGCATGGCTGCAAACTTGGCAACCCGTTCTGAAAGTCAGTGCCGGGCCCTGATCTGATCTCTATGAATGATTAAATCGCACTATTTGATCTATAGATGTAGAGGTTCCATTGCACCTATCGGAAGGACCGGCAGCTCCTCCATCTGCTCCCAGAGCAAAAGTCTATTTTGTCAGATGATCGGCCAAAAAAAACCCAAGGATTGATGTTTGGATGATTTATTGAAGCTGATGCAAATTGCTGCTTCTGTGTTATTTACGAGGGCGAAGCAATGTAAATAAAGTGAAGAAACAGATGGATGAGGGGAATTAAGGAAGGAAGGAAGGAAGGAAGGAAGGAAGGAAGGAAGGAGGAGACTGGGGGAAAGAGGTGTGCAAAGAAAAGTTCCTCTTCTTTAATCTTCCTAGAGCAGATTATCCCGGCATGCACGCTGCGTCTCAGCACAGAGGTGGAAAGAGGATTGAGGACTGAGCGAGTACCTGCCAAATACTGCACCTGAGTATTCATAAAAATACTTACTCTAGGATAAGTAACATGTATTGAAAAAGTACTCTGCTTGTTTTGTAGTTATCAAAGTTTTAGTTACTTTTGAGAAAGGTGTGATCCTGCCTCCTGTAAAGGAAGCAAGCAAAAGAAAAAACATCAATACAACTTAAATAGTTCCCTCCAGAGTAGAGTAGAGTAGAGTAGAGTAGAGTGGAGGTGGAGTACAGTAGAGTAGAGTGGAGTAGAGGTGGAGTAGAGTAGAGTGGAGGTAGACTGGAATAGAGTAGAGTAGAGTAGAGTAGAGTAGAGTAAAGTAGAGTCGAGTAGAGTAGAGTAGAGTGGAGGTAGAGGTGAGTACAATAGAGGTAAGGTACAGTAGAGTGGAGTAGAGTAGAGTGGAGTAGCGTGGAGGTAGAGTAGAGGTGGTTGACAGTAGAGTACAGTAGAGGTAGAGGTGAGTACAGTGGAGGTAAGGTACAGTAGAGTGGAGAAGAGTGGAGGTGGAGTAGAGTAGAGTAGAGTAGAGTAGAGTAGAGTAGAGTAGAGTACAGTGGAGTAGAGGTAGAGTAGAGTGGAGTAGAGTACAGTAGAGGTAGAGGTGAGTACAGTGGAGGTAAGGAACAGTAGAGTAGAGGTAGAGTAGAGTACAGTACAGTAGAGTAGAGTAGAGTGGAGGTAGAGTAGAGGTGGAGTAGAGTAGAGTGGCGGTAGAGTAGAGTAGAGTAGAGTGGAGGTAGAGTAGAGGTGGAGTAGAGTAGAGTGGAGGTAGAGTAGAGGGAGAGTAGAGTAGAGTAGAGTGCAGGTAGACTAGAGTAGAGTAGAGTAGAGTAGAGTAGAGTAGAGTAGAGTAGAGTAGGGTAGAGTAGAGTAGAGTGGAGGTAGAGGTGAGTAGAGTGGAGGTAGAGTAGAGGTGGAGTCGAGTAGAGTACAGTAGAGGTAGAGGTGAGTGCAATGGAGGTAAGGTAGAGTAGAGTGGAGGTAGAGTAGAGGTGGAGTAGAGTAGAGCAGAGTAGAGTGGAGGTAGAGGTGAGTACAGTGGAGGTAAGGTAGAGTAGAGTGGAGTAGAGTGCAGGGAGAGTAGAGGGGGAGTACAGTAGAGGTGGAGTAGAATACAGTAGATTAGAGGTAGAGTAGAGGTGGAGTAGAGTAGAGTACAGTAGAGGTAGAGGTGAGTACAGTGGAGGTAAGGTAGAGTAGAGTGGAGGTAGAGTAGAGGTGGAGTAGAGTATAGGTGGAGTAGAATACAGTAGAGGTAGAGTAGAGTAGAGTAGAGTACAGGTAGAGTAGAGTACAGGTAGAGTACAGGTAGAGTAGAGTAGAGTACAGGTAGAGTAGAGTAGAGTAGAATACAGGTAGACCACAGTAGAGTAGAGTACAGTAGAGTAGCGTAGAGTAGAGTACAGGTAGAGTAGAGTAGAGTAGAGTAGAGTAGAGTAGAGTAGAGTAGAGTAGAGTAGAGGTCACTCTGAGTCAACATTCTTTCACCAAATCATTAAAAATGATTTTTACAGGTTAAACTGTTTAATTTTAATGTTTCACGTCAAATAGAGAAAAACATCCAGCTCCACCATCCACGGTAACAGATATCATATACATTTATAATATATATCATATACATTTATAATATATATCATATACATTTATAATATATATCATATACATTTATAATATATATCATATACATATATAACAGGTATCATATAAATTTATAATATATATCATATACATTTATAATATATATCATATACATATATAACAGGTATCATATACATTTATAATATATATCATATACATTTATAATATATATCATATACATTTATAATATATATCATATACATATATAACAGGTATCATATAAATTTATAATATATATCATATACATTTATAATATATATCATATACATATATAACAGGTATCATATACATTTATAATATATATCATATACATTTATAATATATATCATATACATTTATAATATATATCATATACATTAATAATATATATCATATACATATATAACAGGTATCATATACATTTATAATATATATCATATACATTTATAATATATATCATATACATATATAATATATATCATATACATATATATATATATCATATACATTTATAATATATATCATATACATATATAATATATATCATATACATTTATAATATATATCATATACATTTATAATATATATCATATACATTTATAATATATATCATATACATATATAATATATATCATATACATTTATAATATATATCATATACATTTATAATATATATCATATACATATATAATATATATCATATACATATATAATATATATCATATACATATATAATATATATCATATACATATATAATATATATTATATACATATATAACATATATCATATACATATATAACATATATCATATATCATATACATATATAATATATATCATACACATATATAGCATATATCATATACATATATAACATATATCATATACATATATAACAGATATCATATACATATATAATATATATCACATACATATATAACATATATTATATACATATATAACATATATCATATACATATATAACAGATGTCATATACATATATAATATACATCATATTCATATATAACTTATATCATGTACATATATAATATATATCATATACATATATAACATATATCATATACATATATAACAGATATCATATACATATATAACAGGTATCATACATATATAACATATATCATATACATATATAATATATATCATATACATATATAACATATATCATATACATATATAACAGATATCATATACACATATAACATATATCATATACATATATAACAGGTATCATATACATATATAACATATATCATATACATATATAACAGGTATCATATACATATATAACATATATCATATACATATATAACATATATCATATACATATATAACAGATATCATATACATATATAACAGATATCATATACATATATAACATATATCATATACATATATAACAGATATCATATACATATATAACATATATCATATACATATATAACAGATATCATATACATTAGAACATATATCATATACATATATAACATATATCATATACATATATAACATATATCATATACATACATAATATATATCATATACATATATAACATATATCATATACATATATAACAGATATCATATACATATATAATATATATCACATACATATATAACATATATTATATACATATATAACATATATCATATACATATATAACAGATGTCATATACATATATAATATACATCATATTCATATATAACTTATATCATGTACATATATAATATATATCATATACATATATAACATATATCATATACATATATAACAGATATCATATACATATATATCAGGTATCATACATATATAACATATATCATATACATATATAATATATATCATATACATATATAACATATATCATATACATATATAACAGATATCATATACACATATAACATATATCATATACATATATAACAGGTATCATATACATATATAACAGGTATCATATACATATATAACATATATCATATACATATATAACATATATCATATACATATATAACAGATATCATATACATATATAACAGATATCATATACATATATAACATACATCATATACATTTATAACAGATATCATATACATATATAACATATATCATATACATATATAACAGATATCATATACATAAGAACATATATCATATACATATATAACATATATCATATACATATATAACATATATCATATACATACATAATATATATCATATACATATATAACATATATCATATACATATATAACAGATATCATATACATATATAACAGGTATCATATACATATATAACATATATCATAAACATATATAATATATATCATATACATATATAACATATATCATATACATATATAATATATATCATATACATATATAAGATATATCATATACATATATAACAGATATCATATACACATATAACATATATCATATACATATATAACAGGTATCATATACATTTATAACAGATATCATATACATATATAACTTATATCATATACATATATAACATATATCATATACATATATAACATATATCATATACATATATAACAGATATCATATACATATATAACATATATTATATACATATATAACATATATCATATACATATATAATATATATCATATACATATATAACATATATTATATACATATATAACATATATCATATACATATATAACATATATCATATACATATATAATATATATCATATACATATATAACATATATCATATACATATATAACATATATCATATACATATATAATATATATCATATACATATATAACAGGTATCATATACATATATAACATATATCATATACATATATAATATATATCATATACATATATAACAGGTATCATATACATATATAACATATATCATATACATATATAATATATATCATATACATATAAAATATATATCATATACATATATAATATATATCATATACATATATAACAGGTATCATATACATATATAATATATATCATATACATATATAATATATATCATATACATATATAATATATATCATATACATATATAACAGGTATCATATACATTTATAATATATATCATATACATATATAATATATATCATATACATTTATAATATATATCATATACATATATAATATATATCATATACATATATAATATATATCATTTACTTGACGCAACCTGATGGAACCTGACTGAACCCTCCAGAACCTGGAGGAACTTGACAGAACCTGGCATAATCTGACGGAATGTGACGGAACATGACAGAGCCTGGCAGAGCCTGACGAAACCTGACAGAACGGGAACAGAACCTGACAGAACCTGACAGAACCTGACAGAACCTGACGGAACCTGAACAAAACCTGAACAGAGCCTGAGGGAACCTGAAAGAACCTGGCAGAACCTAATGATCGCTGACAGAACCTGAACAGCACCTGATGGAACCTTGTAGAACCTGACAGAACTTGACAAATCCTGACAGAACCTGAACAGAATCTGATGGAACCTGGCAGAACCTGGCGGAACCTGTGGAACCTGCAGAACCTGATGGAACCTGATGGAACATTGCAGAACCTGACGGAACATGAACAAAAACCGAGGGAACTTTGACAGAACCTAATGATACCTGACTGAACCTGAACAGAACCTGACAGAACCTGAACAGAACCTGAGGGAACCTGGCAGAACCTAATGAACCCTGACAGAACCTGAACAGAACCTGATGGAACCTGGCAGAACTTGACACAACCTGAACGGAACATGACGGAACTTGACCGAATCTGAAGAGAAACTGATGGAAATTGGCAGAACCTGACAGAACCTGAACGGAACCTGACAGAACCTGGCAGAACCTGGAGGAACCTAACAGAACCTGGAGGAACTTCACAGAACCTGACATAATCTGACGGAATGTGACGGAACATGACAGAGCCTAGAAGAGCCTAATGGGACCTGAGGGAAGCTGACTGAATGTGAACAGAGCCTGACAGAACCTGACTGATGCTCCCGGAACAGGAACAGAACCTGACAGAACCTGAAGAGAACCTGAGGTTACCTCAAAATAACCTGGCCGAACCTGATGAATCCTGACAGAAGCTGAACAGAACCTGATGAAACTTGGCAGAACCTGACAGGACCTGAACGGAACCTGACGGAACCTGTCAGAACCTGGCGGAGCCTGCGGAACCTGATGGAACCTGATGGAACCTGTGGAACCTGTGGAACCTGATGGAACCTGATGGAACCTAACAGTCTGAGGGAACCTGATAGAACCTGACAGAGCCTGAGAGAACCTCACAGAACCTGACGGAACAGAATCTGACCGAACCTGAGGGAATCTGAGAGTACGTGAACAGAACCTTACGGAACTCGACGGAACCTGACAGAATCTTAACAGAACCTGACTGCACCTGACTGAACAAGACTCAACCTGACTGAACCTGGCAGAACCAGACAGAAGTTGACGGAACCTGACAGAACCTAGCGGAACCTGACACAACCTGACTCAACCTGACAAAACCTGAACAGAACCTTATGAAATCTGAAAGAACTTTAGCAGAACCTAACAGAACCTGACGGAACCTGACTGAACATGACTGAACCTGACAGAACCTGGAGGAACCTGGAGGAACCTGGAGGAACCTGACATAATCTGATGGAATGTGACGGAACATGACAGAGCCTGGCGGAGCCTGAACAGAAGCCAAGGGAACATAACAGAACCTAACGATACCCGACTGAACTTGGAGGAATCTGACGGAACGTGAATAGAACCTGACAGATGTTAACACAACCTGACACAACCTGAAGAGAACCCGACGGCACCTGACTGAACATGACGCAACCTGACTGAACCTGGCAGAACCAGACAAAAGCTGACGGAACCTGACTGAACCTAATGGAACCTGAAAGAACTTGTACAGAACCTGACGGAACTCGGACTGGTCAATCAGCTCTGGTTGACGGCGTCCAAGCAGTGACATAGAAGACTGCGAAGGTTCTAACACAGTAATAACACTGTCGTACACTTCAGGTCGGGAGCAACTGGAGCAAACCCAAACAGAACATCAGAAACGTGGAGCCTGACGCAGAACAACTTGACTCATTTTTATAAAGACAAATGTGAAATAAATAAAACCCTGTGAAGGATATTTATTGTCTTTTGAGACCTAATATCTGTGAAAGTGAATAGCAAACGTTTTAAGGAGCCTCATTCTGAGGTGCGTGTGTTTGGGGGGTTAGAACCCGAGCGTAAGGGGAACAAATTCAGTTCCCTGTGGAATCCTGTCCCCATGGGTTCGCGACTCGCTTCCAGATGGTTCCTTCTCGCGGTCTGTTCCAGGCCGCGAGAAGGAACCATCTGGAAGCGGGTCGTACCTTGACGCCGCGTTCCACTCTGCCAGCGCCGCTCCCCTTTCAAGCCAAATCACAAACGACAGAAAGAGAAACCCGGTGAGTAAAAGGCGCCGTGGCTCGCCGCTGATCATCTGTCGCCGCGAAGCGTCCGGCCCCCGGCGAGGCGTCCGGCCCCCGGCAGGGCGTCCGGTCCCCGACAGAGCGTCCGGCCCCCGGCGAGGCGTCCGGCCCCCGGCGAGGCGTCCGGCCCCCGGCAGGGCGTCCGGTCCCCGACAGAGTGTCCGGCCCCCGGCAGAGCGTCCGGCCCCCGGCAGGGCGTCCGGCCCCCGGCAGGGCGTCCGGTCCCCGACAGAGTGTCTGGCCCCCGGCAGAGCGTCCGGCCCCCGGCAGGGCGTCCGGCCCCCGGCAGGGCGTCCGGCCCCCGGCAGGGCGTCCGGTCCCCGACAGAGCGTCCGGCCCCCGGCGAGGCTTCTGACCTGTGTCATCTGATCTAAAATGCAGCCCGGTCGACCCGGATGCTCGCTCCAACTATGACAGCGGCGGGCGACTCAAACCCAAAGTACAAACTGTTTTTACATCACATTAGTGACTTACATAATAATTAAAATAAATTCAAATGATTCAATAAATATTGTATTATATATATATTGCGGTTGACTGTGAGGCGGGCCGGATGTGGCCCCCGGGTCGTTGGTTTGAGGCCCCTGGGTTAGACCTAAGTGTCCTCCTGTTCTTTTAGCTTCCTGATATTTTAGAAGCTTCTTGAAAAGAACCTGAACAAGATCGCCGGGAAGTTCTGAGCTCGGGAGGAGAAGGGAGGAGGTCGGTCCCGGAAGGAGGGGCAAGTTTCACGGGAAGTTCTGAAAACCCGTTAGAACGGTGTGAAGGTGCAGCGCTTCACCTCCCTGGAGCCTCAAGACATGGATGGATGGATGGACGACCAAAGGGACGGATGGAGGGACGGATGGAGGGACAGAGGGACGGATGGAGGGACGGATGGAGGGACAGAGGGACGGATCTTTAATTGTCTCCGATCAGCTCTGTTGTTGTTGCCATGCAAAGAGTCAGACTGGGGGCAAGAGGCTGGAAGACCTGACCCAAATCTGTCTTTATGTAAAGCACTGTGTGATGGACACACACACACACACACACACACACACACACACACACACACACACACACACACACACACACACACACACACACACACACACACACACACACACACACACTGAGGCTCAGAGAGCAAATCATAAGATTATTCAAATATCACAATGCAGCCAGTCATATTGGCAGCTCTGCAGGGGGGAGGGGGCTGTTTTAGTTTTAGTTTGGGTGGAGGTGAAGGTGGGGGTTGGAGGTGGAGGGTGAGGGGGAAGAGGTAGGATTCACCCTCATACACCGTCTCCTAATTGGTCTGGAAGGAATTCAGACCCCGAAGCGACGTGAAGGATCCAGGCTCCCAGGAAAAAGAACGATCAAAGTGTGAGAAATCAGAGGCTGTCACGCACGCGCTCCCACAGACGGGCGCGTGCCCGTCGCTGTCGGTCGCACTGACGCTTTTGGTTTCCATCCACCACCCCCACCAGCACCCCCACCACCACCACCACCACCACCACCACCACCACCACCCCCACCACCACCCCCAGCACCCCCACCACCCCCCCCACCACCACCACCACCACCCCCAGCACCCCCACCACCACCCCCAGCACCCCCCCCACCACCACCACCACCACCACCACCACCCCCACCACCACCCCCAGCACCCCCACCACCCCCCCCACCACCACCACCACCACCCCCAGCACCCCCACCACCACCCCCAGCACCCCCACCACCACCACCCCCAGCACCCCCAGCACCCCCCCCACCACCACCACCCCCAGCACCCCCAGCACCCCCCCCACCACCACCACCACCACCACCCCCACCACCCCCAGCACCCCCACCACCACCACCCCCAGCACCCCCAGCACCCCCCCCACCACCACCACCCCCACCACCCCCAGCACCCCCCCCACCACCCCACACAAGTGCAGAACGCAGCGCCCGGATCGATGCCGAGCTCCATTGATCTGCTCTTTACACCGTTTACGCGTCAACGTTACGCACGGCGCGTGGGGGCTGCGGATTCACTTGCACGCACGAAAGCAGACACACGCACACACACGCGCGCACACGCACATGAAGGGTGCAGATTGGGACTTACGTGCCAAATGGCGAAGAAGATGAGCGACGCGCACAGCACCAGGGACAGCATGTAGCAGAAGGCAGCGAAGGTGAACATCGTGGGAAAGGAGGGACGAGGTTCCCACGAGCAGGAGGGACATGCACCCGGGGGGGGGCGGGAGCGGTGGTTACCAGGGCAACAGCATCACCGGGTCCCTCACCGTCTCCCGCTGAGCGCTGCGCGTCCGCGCCGCAGCGTCAGCTCCACTGGTTCCGGTCGCAGCGCGTGGACCAGCATCGGTCCAGACACGAGACCGTGCGCGGGAGGAGCGTGCGCGCGGAGCGGGAACCGGTCCCGGTGTGTGTGTGTGTGTGTGTGTGGGGGGGGGGGGGGGGGGGGTTATGCGCAGGAGCCACCGGAGGGAGGAAGAACCCGCCTGGGAGGCGCGAGGGGGGACTCCATAGGACTGGAGGGGGAGGAGGCTGGTCCTGCAGGACCTGGAGGGAGAGGGTTCTGGTGGAGGGGGACCTTGAAGGAGCGGGGTCTTGGTCCTGGCGCTGGCGGTGGAGCTAGTGGGAGGTGGTTCTGGTCCTGATTCTGGAGGTGGACCTAGTGGGAGGTGGTTCTGGTCCTGGTCCTGGTGCTGGAGGTGGGCCAAGTTGGAGGTGGTTTTGGTCCTAGTCCTGGTTCTGGAGGTGAAGGTAGACCTAGTGGGAGGTGGTTCTGGTCCTAGTCGTAGTGCTGGAGGTGGAGGTGGACCTAGTGGGAGGTGGTTCTGGTCCTGGTCCTGGTCCTGGTTCTGGAGGTGGACCCAGTGGGAGGTGGTTCTGGTCCTGGTCCTGGTTCTGGAGGTGGACCCAGTGGGAGGTGGTTCTGGTCCTGGTCCTGGTTCTGGAGGTGGACCCAGTGGGAGGTGGTTCTGGTCCTGGTCCTGGTTCTGGAGGTGGACCCAGTGGGAGGTGGTTCTGGTCCTGGTCCTGGTTCTGGAGGTGGACCCTTGTGAAGCTCTGTTTTGATACGAGCAGCAGGATCCGAACAGGTGCATTTAAAGGGACAGGACACATTTAATGATTCTGCTCCTTCACGGTCTGAAGTGATGACCCACATCAGAGAACGTGTCACATATTTACCTTTTTTCATTAAATGCATTTTGCTTGTACTTTTAATTTTATTTTGTATATTTTCCATATAAACTTATTCTTACCTGGTTTATATGTATTTTATTATTTTAATTATTAAATGCATTTTGCTTGTTTTCTTTGATTTTATTATTATTTGATTCCTTGTTTTCATGTATAAAGGACTTTTATTTGCATGGCGTTTATGAAAGGTGCTTTACAAAAAAATAAAATAATAATAATTATAATAAAAATAATAATAATTATTATTATTATTATTATTATTGTTTTATTATTGTATTATTATTATTATTATTATTATGATTACAATTTTTTTTATCATCGTTATTATTCCTGCAGCCCGGAAGTGAAACTGATCACCTTTCATATCAAAATGCAGATAAATCACAACGACACGTTGCGTTGATTTTCGAGTGACCAACAGTTTCCTGTGGTGATGAGTCCCTGCATCGCGGTCGTCTGGCGCCCCCTGCTGGCCTTATCGGTCGTTGCAGGGTGTCTCCCTGTTTCCATGGAGTCTGTCTCCTAGCAACGGCTTGAGGGGGCTGCTGCTTCACTTTCCAAAGAGAGTCACAATTTATGAATTAGTTTTTCAGTGTAAGGTGAAAAAAAGTCAACTAGACCTACACATTACAGCCCTGGACCTATACATATGTATATTATATATTATATTCATATTGTATATTGAATTTCATTATGTTCAAAATAGATGGAAAATACTTTGATGTTGTGGAATGCAGCTAAGTCACGAAACAACTTTGAAAAACGGCAAAATATGATGAAACAACTCATCAAACACGAATGGACAGAGACTCTATCATTTATGGATCGATTCAAAAGCAGAACCTGAACAAGGCAGGATTTTGCACAAAGTCACAGTCTTTTGTTAAAAGTGTCAAAGTCTGTTTTATAAATATATTTATTTTATATTATTGTTATAATATACATTATTGTATCTGTGAATACAACAATATATCTTTATTGTTGTTTGATGAAGTACAATGGAGAACACTGCAGTTCAGGGAACGTCCCACATCACAACCCGTGTCCAGCCAGCAGAACATGAAGCTTGTTGCACAGAAAAGACTTGAAACACAATCTCAGTCTGCACCTTACCTGCTCCTGCGGCAGAGCGGTAAGTTCCTGCTGCAGAGCGGTAAGTTCCTCTGGCAGAGCGGTAAGTTGCTGCGGCAGAGCGGTAAGTTCCTCCGGCAGAGCGGTAAGTTCCTCCGGCAGAGCGGTAAGTTCCTCCGGCAGAGCGGTAAGTTCCTCCGGCAGAGCGGTAAGTTCCTCCGGCAGAGCGGTAAGTTCCTCCGGCAAAGTGGTAAGTTCCTTCAGCAGAGTGGTAAGTCGCTGCAGCAGAGTGGTAAGTACGCCAGGTCCCCGGGCCGTCCCGACGCCCCAGAGGGTAATGTCCGGCAGTCTCCTGGGTCCATGCCCAGTACCTACGCAGCATTCGGCGGTACCCACCTGGAGGGGAATGGCCAGGGCTCCACCAGGATCGTCGGTGCGGTGGGGACGCCCCTTTTCTTTCCTGCACGGTCCCCCTCTCGCCGGTCCAGGAAAGGGTGGAACCCTGCCAGCTGAGTCCTGGGGTGCCACGGGATGCTATCTTGGGGGATGTCTGTCCCCCATCAGCTCCCAGGGAGGTGCTTAGGACACCATAAATAATGGCTGCTTCAGTTGGCCGGGCATTTGGGCAGATCTGAGTAAGTCCCGAGTGCCAATCAGTCAACCATCGCGACGCCAAACGTCATTGGCTGGAGTGGACTCGGCCGATTCCGCAGTGACTGATGTTGCCGGACTGTATTATTTGTAAAGACCAGATTGATGACAGATGGCACATGGATGTGTGGAAGTTGTGGTCATGTGTTTAAAACATCGAATTGATAATATGGCCGATCAATTACATACGACATAAATAAAGCTCCTATCTGCTCCCCACTGGAATTGGCCTCTTAACATTGTCCATCATGTCACGGCCATTTACACTTTCCCAGGCTCGTCTAGACAGATTTACTCCAAGTAGGCGGACCTTCACGCCAAGAAGGCGGATCTTAACTCCAAGTAGGCGGACCTTAACTCCAAGTAGGCGGACCTTCACGCCAAGTAGGCGGACCTTAACTCCAAGTAGGCGGATCTTAACTCCAAGTAGGCGGATCTTAACGCCAAGTAGGCGGATCTTAACTCCAAGTAGGCGGACCTTAACGCCAAGTAGGCGGACCTTAACGCAAAGTGGGCGGGGCTACCAGGAACCTCCATGAAGGTTATTACGAATGTCCAAATGAGAGCTAAAAGGAGAATAAAGGCTAAAATGAACAAGTGGAGATGGAAGTGAATAACTGTATTTGCAGTCGCCGTGTTCATAAAGAGTGGAATCCTTCAGCTGATCAACCTCCACATTGAGGGATTGGAACCTTCCTTCTCTGTTAATCCAATAAATATCAAAGGTCACAGATGTACAAATAAACACATCAGGAATTATTTCGACGGCAAAAGGAAAATGACTCCACGTGGAAAATGTGTGCGGAGCTCCTGTTTTTCTAATATTGAGCGGGAAACAACACTGCTTCTCCCAGAGAAATGTGTTACCCTCCACAAATTGAAAGAGGTACTTCACAAAACTGTGCATAATATTCATCCCACCAACCAATTTATCTCAAGATTTGCGGATATCGACGGCAAATGTGAATTTTATAAATTGAAGAGGAGACGGCTAAAGATTTATTTTATGAACGTCAGTAAACTTGAGGATTCTGGGAAAAATATTGAGGACTTTTTTGACTCCCAAACCGATCGTCCAATGAAGCCCAGAGCCGCGGGTTTAAGACTATGTTATGAAACAAAAAGCAGGAGCTGGAATGTGACTTTATTCATTTTACCGGGGAAACTTCACATCCATAGAGACTGGTTTTCCAGGTGTCAGGTCCCAGGTTTTTAAGACTGAATTTAAGAAGTAGTATTTTCAGTCTAACCTAATTATAAATAATAAGAAATGTGCACATAAAATTAATGTGACAGCAATAATTGTTTAAAGAAATTAGATTTTATTGCCGACATTTTCATTACATTATTATTACATTACATTACATTTAGCAGAAGCTTTTATCCAAAGCGACTTACAATTATTCATACACTGACAGACGCAGCCATCAGGAGCAATGAGGGGTTAAGTGTCTTGCTCAAGGACACTACAGCATGCTAGCAGGAGGAGCCTGGGATCCAACCAGCAACCTTTAGATGACTAGACCACCAGCCCTACCGCCTGAGATACCCCCCCCAGCTACCATTTTCTGTTCAATTGTTAATTTCGATTATTATCATTTTGATTTATTTCATTTCATCACTATTACTGTATTTTTTACATGTGCTTCTTTTAATATTATCATATTTCCCAGTTGTTACCATGTTGAATGTATAGTGTCTTGTTATCTTGATGCCTTAATGTTTTATGTTTTTGTCTTAATGTCGCAAGAGACGATTGGTTCAATAAATAGTTGGGGAAAAAATATATATACAGTGGTACCTTGAGTTACGAGCGCACTAACATATGAGTTTTCCGGGTCACGAGCTGTCGTTCCGTCAATGTTTTGTATTGATTTGTGAGCAAAAATGTGAAATATGAGGAGCGAGATTCAGATGCAGAGAATGAGACTCACCTGAGACTTCACCTGAGCGTGGAAGCTTCTCCTTTGTGTTTTGTGCTTTTTGTGCAGTTATTTAGCCTTTTTTCTTTTTGAACTGTGAAAATATATATATATATATACATTAACTATAACATACTACATATAACTATACTACTATGACTATAACATTACAGATTGAACTAATCCTCGATAGCAAAACTATATGTGTGTATACTACAGTATACATGACGTTAATTTATTTATGTACATTACTCTCATTCATATTGTGGGTAATTATGAAATACAGTTTCATTGATCAGTCAGAGCCAAAATTAAAACATGTATAAAGACACTGGGTGTAACTTCGCAACCAGTTAAAACGGTTCATGTGGCGCACACGCAGCGGGGAGTCTGGAACTCGACCCTCGGGATGAGAAACAGCAAAGGAGGGACGTCGCACAGGGCGTGTGCGCTGGTGACACAGTGACGAGGAAACAACGTTTTGGAGGCTTCCAGGGTGAAGTGTCTGCGGGACGAGACGCGCGGCTCAGGACTCACTACGTCGACGTATAAAGATTTTTGATTTTTTGGTAGATTCTCAAACCGTCCGATAAACTCTAAAGTCCCAGCTGCATCGCACGTCGAACACGACAGAACCATGGGTCCCAAAAAAGTACGTTCTGAGAAGAAGAAGAAGCGGATGATGTCATTGACTTAAAGCGTGACATCATAGAAACACATGAGCGAGGTGTGCGTGTGAGGGAATGGGCGAGGCAGTACGAGCGTAGTACTTCTACAGTATGAAGCGTCCTGAAGCAGAAGGAGACGTTAAAGGCCGCTGCACCAGCCGAGGGCTTAAAATCGTGTCGGCGCTGCGGACCGCCGTCCATGAAAAGATGGAGAATCTGCTGTGGGTGTGGTTGACGGAGAAGCAGCTCGCAGGAGACGGCGTGACGGAGGGTTTCATCTGCGAGGAGGCAAAAATGATCTACACTTTGTTTTACTATGTTTTATTATGTTTTTATACAATATTTGTTGTTTATAACAATTCATTTCATTTCAATTCATTTCAATTCATTTCAATTCGTTTCAATTCATTTCAATTCGTTTCAATTCATTTCAATTCATTTCAATTCGTTTCAATTCATTTCAATTCGTTTCAATTCATTTCAATTCATTTCAATTCGTTTCAATTCATTTCAATTCATTTCAATTCGTTTCAATTCATTTCAATTCATTTCAATTCGTTTCAATTCCTTTCAATGGGAACATTGATTTGCTGTACGAGCAGATTGAATTACGAGCTCTGTCACGGAACCAATTCAACTCCTAAGTCAAGGTACCACTGTATAAATATATAAAACCCGGCGCCTCCCCAAAGTAGCCATTCCTATTATTATTTTTTTATAAAGTATTTTTTTTTGCAATCATAATTGTATTTTCTTTTGAATTTTCAATCGTAGACTTGTTTTGCGGATCATTGTGCACTTAGTGATGAAAGATTCGTTAACGATCCGTTCTTTACGAACAAATCCTCCAAATGATGGAGGAGTCGGCGTCAGGCGACAGAACACGAGTCAGACCGAACGGGACTTGTTTACCTGTTGAATTCCGTCCTGACATTCCAGAGAGAAGAAACAGAGAAAGAAAGAAAGAAGAAACAGAGAAAGAAAGAAAGAAGAAACAGTTGTACATTCCAGTGACTTAATTTTTAAGCCACGACGCAGTTGTTGCCTGTCAAGCCCCAAGAATTTCATTGTACCGAATGACCTTGTGTTGTACTGTGCACTTGACAAATGAAACCCTTTGAGCATTTGAACTTTTGGACGTCATCCAACCCTTCCCCTGGGAATTACACTCACAACTCGGAACCGACGATTCCTCTGACGCTCGGCCATCGTCAAAGCGAACGACTCTTTTCACTGAGTGACTCGTTCAGGAGCGACTCTCAGAAAAAGTGGCCAACCTCTCACCCCAGTCCTTTCCGTTTGGAGATTTGAGGCCTAAATGAAGAATCATAGTCAGAGTTGTACTTTTTACATCCCGTAGACAGAAGTTATTGGGAAACAGACTTTATTCTCTGTTCAGTGTTTCCTGTTCACACTGAACATTATTCCTTTCACTTTCTTTTTACTTTCCACTTAGAGACTCTATGAGGACACGCACAGTGTTTCCAAGGTCACGTATTCAACCTTTTCCGGTGTTTTATTCACCGTCTGCTCTGCCGCAGCAGATATTTACCTGTTGGGCTGATGAGGTTGAAAGATGAAGATGTTTAAACAGCAGCTGGAATGAGTCTGCTAATCTGTCCCAATCCCGTGGTCTGGAGACGGAGACGGAAGACGGTGAAACACTGTTCAAAACACAGCAGTTGGACTGTGAACATGTTGCTCCTGTCGATGTGATGTTTTTCCAGAAGAGAAGATGTTTGGATGACGTCATGTTCCTTCTACTTTCATCTGCCCAGATTAACCCTTCAAACTGTGGAAGAGCAGGAAATGTCTCCACGTCAAGTCGGGGAGAAACCGACACGTGTTCATGGAGAGTTTCACCTTCAAACACTGTCCGGTGGTTGATGCTGGGAAACCTGTGTCAACCACCAACTGATGTGTCCTCAGTCATTTGTACAGAGTGTCCTGGTATTTAAGGAGCTCTTCCCTTCATGTGAACTTGAGTTTGGAGCAGAACTGGGAGCGTTAAAGACCACGTCCAGACAGTTGACCAGAACGCAGAGTCGGAAAGCACCACGGTCTCTGCCAGAGCAGGACATGAGGTTCAAAGTGCACTTCATGATACTGGGCGTGTCTTTATCACACTGTTAAGTCAACAAGCCTGTTGGAAACAAACGCAGTGAGTGAGTGAGTTCATT
This sequence comes from Zeus faber, assembly GCF_960531495.2. Classification (NCBI taxonomy): domain Eukaryota; kingdom Metazoa; phylum Chordata; class Actinopteri; order Zeiformes; family Zeidae; genus Zeus; species Zeus faber. The sequence goes on along the minus strand of NC_137189.1, from coordinate 51,162,392 downwards.
CTGCTTCCTGCTCACAGTGAAGGGAGGACGCCAGCAGCCCCCTGCCACCTCCAACTGGAAACAGCAGGTAAAAAACAAGATGTAAACACATGTGGAACATCACGTTGTCAGCAGCTAGGACAGTATGTCGGTGTGTTTATGTCAAGGTCTGCAGTCTACCATGAATGTGTGTGAGGAGCGAGAGGAGGGGCGTCCCACCTCTAAAACAACTCTGTCTGGGGAACATGGCGGCCCGAGCGAAGCTAAGAGGTAAGATGAGGATCTCTGAGCGTCTGGGACTGTTGTCCATCTCAGAGCTCAGCAGTGATGTCACTACACCTTCATGAGTCTAAGGAAAAGCTCTGTGTGTGTTGTGTTGAAGCCCAGAGCAGCAGGAGAGTCCAGAGGGTCCTGCCCCCAGTGGGGTCTCCTTCAAGAGTGACCGCTCTGTGATTCCACCTTTCGATTTTAAAGATGAAGATCAGTGTACGGAGCAGAGGTGAGGATTTATCAAATAAAACAGCCAAACATCCTCAAATCCTAACGTCCAGATGGTGCTTGTTGTTGATCTGGTAGATTCCATCAGCAGAGAGCAGACCGTCCTGACCCCAGCTGTGTCTCCATGAAGAGTGACTGGTCAATGGATCATCCTATGGGCTTCAAAGATGGCCGCCCCTCCAGGGAGAAGCGGTAGGAGTTTGAAACAGTCAAAGAAGAGGAGATCGTTTTTGTCAGACTCTACTGAGCAGAGGGAACAAGTCAGTCAGGAAACGAATTGCTCAGAACCAGCGTCGGACCGGCTGTCGGGAGAATCGGGAGATTTTGCCAACGGCCGTCAGTGTTTGCGGCAGCCGTGCTTGATCGGCAGCCTGGGCTTCCAAGCGGCCGCCTGCGTGGAAGTTATGTAGGCAGGGCACCAACAAACGGAAGTTGGCTTTATTTTTTGCACTCTTGGAAATATTGCGTATAACCGTGGAGATAGGTAGACAATAAAGAAATGACTACTTCAACTTTAAACGAACAACACTTTAAAATATGTTGGATATTGATATCGGCTACTGAAAACAGGCCAACCTGTCCTGATGCATTGTGGGATATTTAGTTTAAGTCAGTAGTTTGTCTACCATGACTTTTATTCATAGTTGTATTAATTTATGTATTGTATTTATTATGGCCAATTTCCATTTGTTAAAATGTTAAAATTCCTTCTATATATATATAAAGATATTTGTGTGGAACAATCCAAATGTCTAAAATAAAAAGGTGGGAATGGTTGTGAACGAGTGACCCCTCTAAGCTTGAAATTGATTGATGATTGATGATTGTATAATACCAGCTTGTTTTCATTGATGGGAGCGCAACTCAGGAAACAGCTACGTTTATTGTGAACCGCAGCGGAATGTGGAGGAAAGGCAAGGACCAAAACAGCCAGGGATTGTGTGTGTGTGTGTGTGTGTGTTCTCCACAGAGGTCAGAGGTCAGAGGTCACCAGTGCTCAGTCTGGACAGCAGCATCAAACAGACCTGGACTCCTTATTCCTGGTGTGTAAATGTCCAACAAGCTCCAAATGCCATGAAGCAGCATGTGTTGCGGTGCTGATGGTCTCCATGCTTCCTCTTCACACCAGTGGGATGTGAATCCAGGACAGTAAAGTTCTCACTGATGTTCTTCTGTTCCAGCTGCTGGAGGACAACATGGTCACCTTTGTGAAGGAGGAGCTGAAGAGGCTCCGGAAGGTTCTGAGTCCAGATGAGCCACGATGCCCAGAGAGGCAGAGGGAGGAAGAGGACGATGAGGAAGAGGAGCAGAGGAGGAGCGCCAGAGAGGGAGTGGTGAACATCACACTGCACTTCCTGAGGAGGATGAAGCAGGAGGACCTGGCGGACTCTCTGCAGAGCAGTAAGAGACTACCATCTAGGAGCTAGGAGACCATCTAGGAGCTAGGAGACCATCTAGGAGCTAGGAGACCATCTAGGATCTAGGACGCCATCCAGGAGCTAGGAGAGAGTTAAGGGGACACTATAGGAGCTAGGAGGCCATCTAGAAGCTAGGAGAGAGTTTAGGGGACACTATAGGAGAAGATGGAGCAGGAGGATCTGTCTCACTCTCTGCAGAGCAGTAAGACACTGTGATTCACAGATTTAATGGAACATTCCGCTCTGGATCCCTGCTTTGTTACTTTCCTCAAGCAGCTCTCTACACCTAGAAAGCCCAGAGAAAGGAGCTAGGAGACCATCTGGGAGCTAGGAGAGAGACACTATAGAAGTTAGGAGACAGTGTAGGACAGCCGTCGGCAATTCCTTTTGGCTACCAGCAAGTTTTTTTCTGCAGTGTTGCTTGGCGGGACGACATCACAGAGTTCGTTGGCCTCAGCCTGTTGAGCTTCTTCCTAATATTCAGACACAACACTGTACGGACGCCGTTCCTAAAGTTGTAGAGACTTTTCAACTTTGAATAAGACACGGCGAAAAACACAACGGACACAAGCAAGTTGAAGTCAACGCTTTCAAGAAGCTCTGTTCACATCAACACACAGGAAGCACAGTTGTGAAAGGTCTCCTTTTCCAGAAGCTTAGCTTCCAGTGTCCTAAAAGGCTGTTTTTCATGTGGACCAGGGGCCAAACCAGAGAAAATACCATTTTAGAAATATCCATATACGTGTAGTTTATAAGGATGTATATTATTTGATTGTTATTTTTGAACCAGTTATTTATTATATTTCCTCTGTGGTAGGTTTTCACTCCGAGGTCTCACATCTTCCCATTTAAAGGCCACGCTCCCATGTGTAATGAACAGTTTGCCTTTGAAAAAAATAATCCCTTCTGGTGAAAACATTGCTGTCCATAAAAGTTTGAATTATTAGAATTAAAGATAGTTTGTTTCATTGAATGAAGAAAAGCAAAGTGGTTTTGTTATTCCTTTGCTGCTGTGAGTTGATTAGGCCTAATAGCATTTAAGCACCACTGTCCATGACGTTGTAAAATGAAGCCCATCACATGCTCAGGTATGGCTGGTGGTTGCATATCTGCCTAATTACGATCATAATTAATTTTTATATTGTCATGACTTTGTCTATAAATTGTCTACAGGACATGTTTAAATGATAACATCTACTTATTGATGTTCTCTGTTGTTTGTTTATTCAGTAATTCTTGCTCCTGTCTACCAACGTCAACTGAAGTCTCATCTGAAGGAGAAGTTCCAGTGTTTGTTTGAGGGAATCGCTAAAGCAGGACAAGCAACACTTCTGAAGCAGATGTACACAGAGCTCTACATCACAGAGGGAGGGGCTGAGGAGGTCAACCAGGAACATGAGGTCAGACTGATTGAAGCAGCTTCCAGGAAAACAGTGACAGAAGAAACAGTCATCAAATGTCAAGACATCTTTAAACCCTTACCTGGTCAAGATCAACCAATCAGAACACTGATGACAACGGGCGTGGCCGGCATTGGTAAAACAGTGTTAACACACAAGTTCACTCTGGACTGGGCTGAAGACAACGTCAACCAGGACATACACTTCACCTTCCCATTCACCTTCAGAGAGCTGAACTTACTGAAAGGGAAACAGTTCAGTTTGGTGGAACTTGTTCATCACTTCTTTAGTGAAACCAAAGAATCAGGAATCTGCAGCTACGATAACTTCCAAGTTGTGTTCATCCTGGACGGTCTGGATGAGTGTCGACTTCCTCTGGACTTCCAGAACAATGAGATGTGGACTGATGTCACAGCCTCCACCTCAGTGGACGTTCTGCTGACAAACCTCATCCGGGGCAACCTGCTTCCCTCCGCTCGCCTCTGGATAACCACACGACCTGCAGCGGCCAATCAGATCCCTCCTGAGTGTGTGGACATGGTGACAGAGGTGAGGGGCTTCAGCGACCCACAGAAGGAGGAATACTTCAGGAAGAGATTCAGAGAGGAGGAGCAGGCTGACACCATCATCTCAAACATCAAGGCATCACGCAGCCTCCACATCATGTGTCACATCCCAGTCTTCTGTTGGATCACTGCTACAGTTCTGGATCACGTCCTGACAACAGCCCAGAGAGGAGAGATGCCCAAGACCCTGACTGAGATGTACATCCACTTCCTGCTGGTTCAGTCCATACAGGGGAACGTCAAGTATCGTGGAGGATCTGAGACAGATCCACGCTGGAATACAGAGAGCAAGAAGATCATTCTGTCCCTGGGAAAACTGTCCTTTGAGCAGCTGGAGAAAGGAAACCTGATCTTCTATGAAGCAGACCTGGCAGAGTGTGGCATTGATGTCAGAGCAGCCTCAGTGTACTCAGGAGTCTTCACCCAGATCTTTAAAGAGGAGTGTGGGCTTTACCAGGACAAGGTCTTCTGCTTTGTCCATCTGAGCCTCCAGGAGTTTCTGGCTGCGGTTTATGTCTTTATGACATTGACCAGCACCGGTGTCAATCTGCTGTCAGAACCACAACCAACATCCAAATCTAAGGTCCAATCCCTCCACCAGAGTGCTGTGGACAAGGCCTTGCAGAGTGTCAATGGACACCTGGACTTGTTCCTTCGCTTCCTATTGGGCCTTTCACTGGAGACCAATCAGCTGCTGCTACGAGGCCTGCTGGAACAGACAGAAAGTAGCTCAGTGACCAATCAGGAAACAGTGCGTTACATCAAGAAGAAGTTCAGTGAGAATCTCTCTCCGGAAAGAAGCATCAACCTGTTCCACTGTCTGAATGAGATGAATGAACATTCTCTAGTGGAGGAGATCCAACAACACCTGAGATCAGGAGCTTTATATCGAGTGAACCTCTCCCCTGCTCATTGGTCAGCTCTGGTCTTCATCTTACTGTCATCAGAAGAGGAGCTGGAGGTGTTTGACCTGAAGAAATACTCTGCTTCAGAGGAGGCTCTTCTGAGGCTGCTGCCCGTGGTCAAAGCCTCCAAAACATCTCTGTAGGTGCACAGATAACATACAGTACATATATTATCTGTAAGCTGTCTGCCATGTGATAAGATATTTGAAGTTAACATCTGTGTATTTCAAACTATGTATTCATCTGTGTGCATGTTGATGTGCAGGCTGAGAGGCTGTAATCTGTCAGAGGGAAGCTGTGAAGGTCTGGCCTCAGTTCTCGGCTCCAACTCCTCTCGTCTGAGGGAGCTGGACCTGAGCACCAATGATCTGCAGGATTCAGGAGTGAAGCTGCTCTCTGCTGGACTGTGGAGTCCACCCTGTGTTCTGGAAATACTCAGGTCAGTGTTACTCAACCTTAACCTAATGGATATTTTAATCATATTGAGATTTGTATACATGTTAATTGTAAATAACAAGGTCGATATACACCAAATATTAAACACATTAAATATAGTTGTGGCAGTTCTCCTACCACACGCCACCAAAGTGGTTTTTCCTGGTCATCCCAACACATGCAAGGATGCTAAGGACAAACACTCCTCTTCCCATGTGTGTGTGTGGGGATGGGTGACCAATGCGTGCCCATATGTGTGATTGCTCTGATGAGCAACAGGTCACCCCTGATCCAGGGCCCAATTACCTTCACTCAAGACTGGTGTCACTGCTTACATCACAATCAATAGGTAACATAACTTTATTAAAAATAATTATTCTAAATTATAACATTAATGAATATAATCATATTTTGGGAATCATTATTTGTATGTTCTGACTTTTTATCTATGTACTATTTAGTACAGTTGAACCACAGCTTTTTTCCAAACGATGTAAGTGAACAGTGTTCCAAAGAGTCACAACTACCATCACAGTTACAGTCTCAGACCTTTACACCCTCACATTGAAAGGAAAATCCCAGAAACCCAGACAGAAACATAAAGGAACCTGAGAAGGGACGTGAAAGAGGGATCTTCCTTCCAGGAAAGCTTATAGAGCAATAAGTGCAGCGTGAGGAAGATAGACATGGAATTAAGATCCAAGAGAATATATTGGAAAGGACGTGAAATTGGCATAAAACCGTAGTTCAAATTATCTGGGGGATTGGCGGGGGCGGGGTCCTGTCTACACTTGGACCGTCCCAAAGGAGGTAAAACAATAGGTCAGGGGGTCAAAACATTTATCTATCCATCCTACCTGTAACTGTAAACATTACAATATATTTCCCATATTCATGCCTGGGAAAAATCTTGAAATACGATTTCAGACACCCCTAAAGTGGACCGTACCATTACGCTGAGCATCTGGCTCTGCAGCGGAGGACGTGGTCTGCAACTCACATCAGAACCATCTTTTTTTTCCAAACAAAGAAAACAAAAACTGCGTTTTCATTGTTCTCCTCTGGTTTGTAATTGAATGAAACAAAAAAAGCCCAGAGACGTAGCCGTGAGTAGTGGGGACACTTTCTCAGTCACTGTCTTGCCCTCTTCAGTCACTGAATTGATTTGTTTTGAATTCATTTACATGCGTGGTACGTGTTGCCGGTTGCATGCGACTTCATTGTCGTTGTGACAGACTGCACATGTGCAGAACCAATCGGGGAGAGGTCCGATCCGGGATAAACAAATGGGGGTAATAGGTGACTGACAGGCCGCGCTGTGATTGGCCAGGAAGCGGTTTGAATGCATTCGGGCTCAAGTGCTTCTACCTGGCTATCCTTGGTAAGCCGGATACTGCATTCAAATTTTTCTGATATGAATTTGACGACTGTAATTCCAGTATCCTGAATTTTCTCAAATATTGTATACATGTAGCTTAAATTCAATATATACAATTCAATGGCTTTATGTATTCAAAACATTATTAGCTTCCATTGGATTTGTCTTGACGCACCGTGTTCATTGTAACCCGAATAGAAGTCCAATAAACTAAGTGTCTAGGGTTGTTTAAAAATAAAAGAAATCATTGTTTTTATTCCACAGCCAAGATAATTCAATAAAGTAAGTCTATAATTCAAACCAAGGATCTCTGAGTATCTGTATGTGTGGGTGCTCACTGCTCCCAGTGCAGCCACACCTGAACTGAAACGAGTTCAGGTGTGTTCCTTAGTTCCTCCAGCAGCCTGCAGAGGGAGCTACCTCACAGCAGCACGAGTATACGCATACACATTCCTAATATACTTTCATCTGACTGATCGTTGCTTTGTTACTCTTAAATTAAATAAATTAAGTGTAAGTTAGAACATAATCTATTTTTGACTTCTACGATAGGACTCATAAAAGGAAGTATAATGTGATGCTGCATAATCCAGGTGCCCTGAAGCCAAATCATGGAACCATGAGTCCATTCTCACAATCATGTCTCTGTAGATGTATTATTATTATTAATTTTGTTAAATATGACTTATGTACAATCTATCTTAACTGAACTTAAAAGTATGTTTTTTATGGAACAAGTAAAAACAACACATTCTATTTAGATTCCTTAGATTCCACATTCTATTGAATATCCTAACGTGTGTGTGTGTGTGTGTGTGTGTGTGTGTGTGTGTGCAGGCTGAGTGGCTGTCATCTGTCAGAGAGAAGCTGTGAAGCTCTGGCCTCAGTTCTCGGCTCCAACTCCTCTGGTCTGAGGGAGCTGGACCTGAGCACCAATGATCTGCAGGATTCAGGAGTGAAGCTGCTCTCTGCTGCACTGGGGAGTCCACACTGTGTTCTGGAAATACTCAGGTCAGTGTTACTCAACATCTGGAACCAACTGGGATCATGGATGTACATCAATTAATGATGCATTTACATGAAAGTTCTTCTGACATTATGTTAACTTTTTTTGGAACATGTGAACCATATACTGTAGGTATTCCTCACTTAAGGACAGAGTTCCGTTCCTAGGACCAGGTCGTTAAGTCAATTGGTCGATAAGCCAGGACCTGTGTTATCTTACAGTAAGGGGGCGTGGCTGGTATAAATAGTGTTTATAGTGTATATAGTATATACAGTATATACAGTATAGTGTTATTTCACGGTAAGAGGGCGTGGCAATTGAGAACGCTAGTGAAGTGAATACTAAGACTGTGTGAACGAGACTGAGACTGATAACGGTGATGAGATGGGAGGTACACAGAATATATAGTGTATATATAGTGTGGATAGTAAATATAATATATAGTGTATATAGTGAATACTGTATAGTGTATTGAGTATATATAGTGTGTATAGTGTATAAAGTGTATATAGTGTATTGAGTATAGATAGTGTGTATATATAGTGTATATACTGTAGTATATAAAGGGCGATGAGATGCTTGGTATTGTACATACATACTGGTCAGAGAGCTGGTCCTAAGTCTAAACGCTTGTTAAACAGGTCGTTAAGGAAGGAGTACCTGTGTGTGTGTCTGCTTACATTTTTAAATCTCCCATAAAACTACTTGACTTGTATAATTACACGGCTGTATGGAATATTGACTGACTGGTGATCAGTGGTCAGTTATTTCCGAATATTGACGTCTGTCTGTTAATTATGAGCGTTGTAAGGGGGACAACTCCTCCCTGCATGTGTTCACATCCCGCTACCACGCCGCTGGCATACTAGTTGTAAAATCATTTCAAATCAATATCCCATCTCATTGTATTATGTATCAGTGTCTGTTGCCATAGTAACCTGGTGTTGACACCTGGTGCTCCATCTTGTTTGCAGCTTGTCAGGCTGTCTGCTCACACAGGAGGGCGTGGCTTCTCTGGCCTCAGCTCTGAGCTCCAACCCGTCCCATCTGAGAGAGCTGGACCTGAGCTACAACCACCCAGGAGAGGCAGGAGTGAGGCTGCTCTCTGCTGGCCTGGAGGAGCCACGCTGGAGACTGGACACTCTCAGGTATGGAGAGACCAGCTGACACTCCCTGACAAGCTCTTCTACAAGGAGGACGCTCTACAACCATGTGGTCAATCATACTGGGATGCTGGGGAACGTGCTTTGTTGTTAGACAGCACATATGACCGATGCATGATGGGAAACCGTGGATACGGGAGCTTCTTAATGTCCGTGTTTCCCTGATCTCAGAGAACGTTCTGCTCTGACTGTGTTCTTCCCAGGGTGGAGCACGGTGGAGCGTGGAGGCTGAAACCAGGGCTGAGGAAGTGTAAGTGTCTGTTTAGTTTGATTCATTACTATTGATCAACTATTTAGATGGAAAGTCCGTCCACACAGCAGTACGGGACGTCCATCCATTCACATCCTACTGAGAATGAAGATGAGGGTGGACATCATGTGTCTTCATCACACTGCTGATACATGGACAATCTGTCTGTTGATCAATCCAAAATATATGAACCACACAGAGATGTTAGATTATAAACTGTTGCTGTATCATGTCTTGTTCTCCACCAGATGCTGTTCAACTCACACTGGACCCAAACACAGCATACAGACAACTCTGTCTGTCTGACAACGACAGGAAGGTGACGAAGGTTGAAGAGGAGCAGCTACGCCCTGATCACCCAGAGAGATTTGACGCCTGGGAACAGGCGTTGTGTAGAGAAGCTCTGACTGGACGCTGCTACTGGGAGGTGGAATGGGAAGGAGGAGTTTCTATAGGAGTGACTTACAGAGGAATCAACAGGAAAGGAGATGCTGACTGTGGTCTTGGATTGAATGACAAGTCCTGGTGTCTGTATTGTTCTGATAATTATTGCTCTGCCTTGTACAATAAGAGTGGAACAATCATAGATGTCCCTTTGTCCTCTGGTCCTCACAGAACAGGAGTGTATGTGGACTGGTCTGCTGGAACTCTATCCTTCTACTCAGCTTCTTCTGACACACGGAGACACCTCCACACCTTCCACACCACATTCACTGAACCACTCCACCCTGCATTTAGGTTGGTATTGTCTGGTTCCTCGATGTCTGTGTGTCAGGTGGAGGAGGTGTAGTATCTGCTCTTCCAAACTCTTTTGTCCAGTCTTCTGCCCAGTACTGTTATTTCAACTCTCTAGAGAATGCCACAGCTCTTCTTGCTGTTTGTACAACTTTGTCCCGGTCCAAACCACAGACTGTAGAACAAAATGGATGTAGGGTCTGTGACATCACCTGTTGGTTCTTGAAGAGATGATTTGGAGCAACCAGTTGCCCCATCTCTAATGTATTTATTTCTAAAGTATGAGGTCATCATCAATTAAACATCAGAAACATAGAAATCTAAACATTGGGTTAAAAAAACAACTAAATGGCTTTAAGGCCTTACCTTTATAAAGCTGAATTCATGACATCTTAGGACTTTTCCAGGACCAGGGGATACACTGGTGAGGGTCAGTCGGAAGGTCTCTCCTCTTCACGAGGCATCGCCTCCTTCCCTTTGACCGTCCAACGGTATTTTCCACAACAACTTTTTCCGACCGATTTCCTCATTAAAAGTAGCTGTTGCCGATTGAGTCCACCATTACCTGCTTAGCACTTTGACTGTGCAGGAAATACACCATCTCCAACCAGGAAATACACAACGCCTCTACTACCAATGGACCGATGGACCTTGGGACATAAAATAAGAGGTTGCCATCATTTACCGGGCTCCATGAATCAGATCACTGCAGTATCATGGATGCTGCCACGGCATTCCACCAGAGATGGCTCAAATATCCCCCTCACGTCAACAACAGCCCGGAGGACCATGGAGTGGTGTCCCTCCGATACTCCATGGGGGGCGATTATGGGTGTATGGTTGCCATTGACTGCCATCTCCTCAAGCTTCTCAGGAGACAGGGGAGGAAGCAGCTTTGGTAACAGGAAGGACTGTACCGCAGGACAGCTGTGCTGCTGACACATCCTGACTCAGGACCTACGGATCTTTTTGTTGGCGAATGAAGATTGGAGTCTGGGTTCAGCCTGTGTGTCACTGCCGCTACCAAGTCCAACAACCAATTACTCTTTAGACAGAGTGACTCACGGTTCCACAGTCATTTAAAAGATTTAAACACGGTGTGTATGGTATACAGTGTACCACTGTGATTCTGCCTTGACTAAATATCTGAAAGTACGAGTAAATTTCTACCAGTGGGAATTAATAAAATACGGTAAAAGAAAAAACAATAAATGTCTAGAATATATGGTTCTATTGTTCATCTGTGCAGAGCAAAGTGGAAGTCGGGCGTCGGACTCCAAACGCATGCTGTTGTTTTCTCTGTATCACGCCTGGAAACAAATAAAGAAACAAGATGGCCGACGTGATGCTTCGGGACACAGAAGAGTCGGTTCGGCTCTGAGAATCATTTAAATCTGTAAAATGTATTTATTTCGGTGGAATGCAAAGAGTAAATCGGTCACATTCAATAGGAATTGTGCCAAATGACTAGGCCATTTTTTCACATTAACTGAATCCATCCTCATAGAAGATGAATTCTTTCCTGTAGTTCGCAAATGGATTCAGGACTCATTAGCTCTGCTTGATGTGCATGTGCGACTCAAAGCTCTTGGTTCTTTTTGTTCACAAATTGAGATTCAGTCTCCGTTCAGCCCGTGTGTCGGGCTGCGCTTACGAGTCACGAACACACGACTCTTTTTCCGGAGTGACCCCCGAGTCGTTTCAAACAAGCCAGGGGCGGACTGAACGTTGTCATGACAAAGGCTCCCTCCCATGTGTGTGGGGATGGTGATTTAAGCTGTGCTCATTAATTGCTCTGAGCAACAGGTGTACAGCCACTCCTGATCCCTGTCTGCAAGAGCCGCTCAGTTGCTTTGTGAATACGCCCCCGAATCACATCCGGTCGGATCCTCCCCCCGGTGGCCATCACATGAACTGTGTCACAAAACATGTCAGTGAAAATGGCAGAGCTGTAATTTTCCTCTACAACAGCGAGTAGATTGCTCAACTGGACATTTACTGTCTTCCATGAATGAGAGTTTCAGTTAAGATGAACTTATTTAAAGATCTATTGATAGTGAATATGGTGACATCCAAGGTTAACATTAGTAATGCAACTTATAACTTATTTACTGAGTTTTAAGCCCAGTTTCAATATGAAAACCACATACATACAAATACAATGTTGGAAGATTTGAAAGCATCCCGGAGCCTCGGAAGAAAGGGTTAGAGCAGAAATTCGGCACATGAGCGTGTCACCGGAGCAGGACGGCACACTTTTCTCACACTCACACTTTACACTTTACTTTACAAAAATTCTAGTGTTAAAACCGTAAATCTAGGCTCTTAAAATTCTAGAAAATAAGGATAGAGCATGTATAAATACATCATAATATTAAATCAGGGAGTATTTACAGGATGTAAAACACTTTTGTATGTGTCATTGGTCTGCTGTGTTTGGAACACTGTTTACTTCTTGTTTTGTAATATTTTCTCACAAACTGACTGTGCTTTGATTCAACTTTTCTTGACACTAAAATTAACTTGAAGTGTCGTCGTCTCTTCTGTGCATTTCCTCTGTCAATGTTTCATTATCTGCATTTGGATTCTACTTTATAATTCCAGACGCTCCCTGACACATGGTGTACGTCTGACCGGTCCAAAGCAGTGATTTGTAAATAAAGAGAATGAACCTAGGAAATAAAGCGCTTTGATGATCTACTGCTTATTTGAGTGAGTTTTATGCTCCCACTGTGGATGTGACAGTGTGTTGGCGGCACAATTTGTTGGCGGCACAACTATCTTTTGCCGTATCACCGGGCAGGGGCACTGCCTTGGGGTACTGGGCTGCATAATCCACTAGGACCAATACAAAACAATACTCATGAGCACTGCGGTTTCTCACGGCCCGATGAGGTCCATACAGAGTCTTTTGAACGGTGACTCGAGTAGAGGTCGGGGCTTCAACGGCATGTTTGGCGTCGCAAGGGTTGAGTGATTGGCACTCGGGACATGCGGTGTATCATTTATCTGCCCAAATACCCGGCCAATAGAAGCATCTGCTGCAGTGTTTTATAATGTCCGAGGTGACCGGCCATTGGGTTTTGGTGAACCGCCTGCAAAAGCATTTCCCAGCTTTTTCTCACCTGACTGAGTGTCACGGCTCACTCACTATAACCTGTCCTTAATCACTGAGAAATTCGGGTGAGTGAGTGAGTTGAGTGCGGTGCCTGGGTGCACCAACTACCCATCAATTTTAACTACCCCCTCAAAGGCCACGCGTAGGGTACCGTCCGCGACTGTTCTTGTGGAAAATCCTCTGTGGAGGAGACCACTGGGACCGGGGAAGATCCCAGTTGGGACTCTTCCGCTTCCAAATCCGCGGCAGGGCCAGGTCAGATCAGGTCAGATCAGGTCCTCCCTGGAGACGGAGGAGAAGGAGACGCAATGCCAGGGGCAGGAGCTTCACTGCCCGCCACGGATCCGCCCCATCCTCACAGGAGCTTACACTGGCAATGGTTTAATCAATCACACCACTCACATCTGGAAACAAATGGCAGATAATTACGTAAATAATAATAATAATAATAATAATAATAATAATAAATATTACACAGGGGTTCTAGTTTAGTCATCTTAGATAAGTATTACAGTTCTCCGAATTCCGTGCAATGTAGCATGAGTTACAACTTTAAATTTTTAAGACCACTCAGAGACAAACCGTGGATTTATACAGCATTGGTTCATGACATCACAAAGTCACCGTGTTCTCAATGTAACACCAATGTGCTTCAATTTTGGGTGAATTTGTAAAGTTTTATCAATATTTCCTGATACAAATGTAGATTGGTGTGAATCAAACTTTGGCGAAAAACACGTATGAAACTATCTCATTGTTGTTGGCAAAAGAAGTGGGAAACATTCAGCTTCCTTGTTTTCATCTCCAGTAATGGTGCAGGGTTGTTCCCTTCTGCTGGTGATGTCATCAAAGTGCTGCTCTACTACTTCCTGTACAATATCAACTGATGGAAACATGTTCAGAAACATTACATCTTGTTGTTGATCACTTCATGTTTCATCAATATTTTCATCTTCTCAACTTAAACCTACATTTTCAACATTATCAATGCACATAGATTCATTATTGGTGTTTGTGCTTTTTGGATCTTCTTCAATTTTGGAAAGAGGATTATTCCATTCATTGTTAAATTCTACATCGTTATACCACTGTTTTTCAAATACGCCAACGCAGACTTTTGGCTATTTTTCGGCATTCGGAACAATAACTTTACTTTGCATAACAATAATAATAAATACATGTTATTTTGTAAATGTCCTACCACTTGGCGCAGCCTGCGCGAACACTTTGTGTAGATTATTACATTACATTATATTTCATTTAGCAGACGCTTTTATCCAAAGCGACTTACAATTGTTCAAACACCGACGGACGCAGCCATCAGGAGCAATGAGGGGTTAAGTGTCTTGCTCAAGGACACTACAGCATGCTAGCAGGAGGAGCCTGGGATCCAACCAGCAACCTTTAGATCACTAGACCACCAGCTCTACCTCCTGAGCCACCATCCCCTTTATGCACATTATGCACATTTCTGTATTTTTTTAAATTTTACTACACCATGTCTGTCAAAACCTTCTGCGACAATCATCTACGACAGCGATGCACTCTTGGATATAAAAAATTCCCTGAAGGAACAACTTTGGGACATTTTATCTACTGATCCAGAGTGGGTGCTGGAGATTCTATGTGCCAACATTATCAACAGAGACAATAGCATCAATGGAGCCGCTGTTCCACGGGTGCGCCGATGGAGGATGCACCGTAGTAAACAAGGTGGCATTCTGAACAGGTTGAGCACGTAACCTTACCGTCTACCTCTGCCCAGCATCCTTCTTGCCAATGTCCAGTTCCCAGAGAACAAGGCAGGCGAGAATTACATTCCAATGGGATATAAGACACTGTTGCGTCCCCTGCCTGACAGAGACATGGCTGAAACCGCTGTTGCCAGACCACACCATTTGTCCAGTCAAGGCCTTCTCCGTGTTCCTCGCCGATAAATCGGAAGGGTCGGGAAAATCCAAGGGTGGAGGCGTCTGCCTCATGATCAACAGCAGCTGGTGTAACCCCAACAACATCAAGACTCTCTCCCACTCCTGCTCACCAAACCTGGAACAGCTGACCATCTCATGCCGTCCATTCTACCTCCCCCGGGAATTCAGCACGGTCATCATCACAGCCGTTTAGATTCCACCGCAAGCGGACACTGACACAGCTCTGTCGGAACTGTATGATGTGTTGTGCGGACTTCAAAACAAACATCCTGACGTGGCTGTGGTGGTGACTCGGGACTTTAACAGGGCCAACCTTGAAAAAGTTCTGCCTAATTTCCACCAACACATCACGTGTGCCACCAGGGGAGATAGAACTTTGGACCATTGTTACACACCTTACAAGAACGGATACAAGACCGTCTCGCTCCCTGCTTTCGGGAAAATCGAACAACGCTGCCATCTCGTTGCTTTCTGTTTACAAGCCTTGCAATCGTACGTGGAACGGTAGTGACGAGGGACGTAGAGCGGTGGTCGGACCAATCAGAGGCCACGCTAACCCTAACCCTAACCCTAACCCTAACCCGCTCTTACTGATGTAGACTGGGACATGTTCCAATCAAGTTCCAGTGACGTCAGCGAGTTTACGGAAGTTCCTATGAGTTTCATAGCCATGATAGCGGACAGCATTGTTCCCACTGTGAAAGTTAGGATGTATCCTAACCAGAAACCGCGGGTCGATAAATCCATGGTAACGTGGAAAATTACTAAGCAGTGTGATACAAACTGCGGAGGGCGGGCAAGGATGCCAAACGGACTTACAGGGACACAGTGGAGCTACAGATGGAGCAATGGGACACCAGAATCTTTTGGCAGGGGCTGCGGACTATAACAAACTACAACAGCAAGTCCTCCTCAGCCACAAGTGTGGACGCCTCCCTAGCCAACAAAGTGAACTCCTTTTTTGTGGGGTTTGAGGGTGTCAACAACCCTGCTTGCTCGCCGGCTAATTTGAGTTACACCACTGGGGATGAGCACCCACTCTGTGTCCGAACACGACGTCAGGAGGGCTCTGACGCATGTGAACACCAGGAAAGATGCGGGCCCAGATGGCATATCTGGGTGAGTACTGAAGACCTGTGCGAACCAGCTAGCCCCGATGCTCACTAGGATATTTAACGCCTCCATGGCCAAGCGGGTGGTCCCGTCCTGCTTCAAGAGGTTCACCATCATCCCCGTCCGAAGATCGCCTGTCCTGCCTGCTTAAATGACTACCTCTCGGTGGCACTCACCTCGGTGGTCATGAAATGCTTTGAGAGGCTGATTAAGGATTACATCTGCGCCTCCATCCCCCCGCAGTTCGCATACCGGCCGAACAGATCCACGGACGACACGGTCTCCCCAGTACTGCACACCACGACCAAACACCTAGATGGCCGGAAGGGGTCTATGTGACATTGCTGTTCACTGACTATAGTACAGCTTTCAATACCATAGTCCCCACCAGACTGACTGTCAAGCTGCGAGAACTTGGACTGAACACTCCGCTGTGTGCCTAGATCCTGGACTTCCTCTCAGCCCAGCCACAAGGTGGTTAGGGTGGGGAGGCACATGTCCAGCTCCCTCACCCTTGAACACAGGATCCCCCCAGGGTTGCCCCCCTACTGCACTCCTTGTACACACATGACTGTGTGGCCAGGTCCAGCTCCAACACCATCATCAAGTTTGCTGACGACACCGTTGTCGTAGTGGCCTGATCACCGACAACGACGAGAAGGCCTACCGCGAGGAGGTGACTGACCTGCCACTCTGGTGCCAGGACAACAGCCTCCTCCTGAACGTCAGCAAAACTAAGGAGCTGATTGTTGACTTTTGGAGGGGATTTCAACCAAGGATGCACGTGCTGTTTGTGATAAATGGCACTTCTGTCAACAGGGTGAGCAGCTTCAAGTACCTGGGAGTCCACATCACAGAAGATCTAACATGGACTTTACAAACAGACACTCTGGTGAGGAAGGCGAGACAGCGTCTTTACCACCTCAGCTGAGGAAATTCCGGGTCTCGGTGAGGATCCTCAAGTCTTCTACTGTGGAGCGGTGGAGAGCATCCTGACAGGCAACATCACTGCCTGCTTTGGAACTGTACTGCTCAGGACAGGCGGACCCTGCAGAGGGTGGTGCCTTCAGCTGAACGTACCACTGGAACTACCCTCCCCCCCTTGCAGGAGTTATACACCAGGAGGTGTAGTAGCAGAGCTGCAGGATCATGAAGGATCCTCATCACCCCAACAACGGACTGTTCCAGCTGCTGTGGTCGAGCAAGAGCCTCCACAGCCATCTATCTATCTATCTATCTATCTATCTATCTGTCTATCTAAGATTGTTCCACATCCTGAGAAATTCTCTTCTTTTTTGGATGGAGCAGCTGATGAAGCCTTTTAATTTGACAGTTTTTTTGCGGTGGAAGCGATTGTTCCAGTTTTACTGGTTCCCTCCGCACAATCAGAGAAGGATGTTTGGTTTTGGGAGGAAGCTGATCCCCTCACTCAGCACAATCC